>NC_048314.1:1516269-1556706 GCF_013100865.1 Trachemys scripta elegans
CTTGCAGAGGCAATAAAGTCATTGTTACTTCACATTCATGCATTCTTTATTAATTCATCACACAACTAGGGGGATAATTGCCAAGGTAGCCCGGGAGGGGTGGGGAAGGAGGGAAGGAAAAGGACACACTGCAGTTTAAAACTTTAAAACTTTAACACTTATTGAAGGCCAGCCTTCTGATGCTTGGGCAATCATCTGGGGTGGAGTGACTGGGTGGCCAGAGCCCTCCCCCACCGCGTTCTTGGGCGTCTGGGTGAAGAGGCTATGGAACTTGGGGAGGAGGGCTGTTGGTTACACAGGGGCTGTAGCGGTGGTCTCTGCTCCTGCTGCCTTTCCTGCAGCTCAACCATACGCTGGAGCATGTCAGTTTGATGCTCCAGCAGCCGGAGCATCGACTCTTACCTTCTGTCTGCAAGCTGACGCCACCTATCCTCTTCAGCCCGCCACTTGCTCTCTTCAGCCCGCTACCTCTCCTCTCGTTCATATTGTGCTTTTTTGCCCTCTGACATTGACTGCCTCCACGCATTCTGCTGTGCTCTGTCAGCGTGGGAGGACATCTGGAGCTCCGAGAACATATCATCCCGAGTCCGCCGTTTTTGCCTTCTAATCTTCACTAGCCTCTGTGAAGGAGAAACATTTGCAGCTGGAGGAGAAAGGAGAGGTGGTTAAAAAAGACACATTTTAGAGAACAATGGGTACACGCTTTCACATTAAATTTTGCTGTTCACATTACACAGTACACGTGCTTTCGTTACAAGGTCGCATTTTTCCTCTTATATTGAGGGCCTGCCGGTTTGGTGTGAGAGATCACTCACGCAGTGCCAGGCAACAGATTTCGGCTTGCAGGCAGCCATGGTAAGCCACAGTCTTTTGGCTTTTTTAACCTTCTTAACATGTGGGAATGGTTTCAAACAGTAGCGCCCTCATATCCCATACCAAGCACCCATTGGGTTGGCCATTTAAAATGGGTTTGCAATGTAAAAGGAGGGGCTGCGGTTTCCGGGTTAACATGCAGCACAAACCCACTACCCCCCCCCCCACAATTCTCTGGGATGATCACTTCACCCCTCCCCCGCACCGCGTGGCTAACAGCGGGGAACATTTCTGTTCAGCCGAGCAGGAACAGACACCTCTCAATGTCCCCTTAATAAAATCACCCCATTTCAACCAGGTGACCGTGAATGATATCACTCTCCTGAGGATAACAAAGAGAGATAAGGAATGGATGTTGTCTGCATGCCAGCAAACACTGGGACCATACGCTGTCATGCTTTGTTATGCAATGATTCCAGACTACGTGCTACTGGCCTGGCGTGGTAAAGTGTCCTGCCATGGCGGACGGGATAAGGCAGCCCTCCCCAGAAACCTTTTGCAAAGGCTTTGGGAGTACATGAAGGAGAGCTTTCTGGAGATGTCCCTGGAGGATTTCCGCTCCATCCCCATACACGTTAACAGACTTTTCCAGTAGCTGTACTGGCTGCGATTGCCAGGGCAAATTAATCATTAAACACGCTTGCTTTTAAACCATGTGTAATATTTACAAAGGTACACTCACCAGAGGTCTCTTGTGCACCCTCAGGGTCTGGGAGCATGCCTTGGGTGAGTTCAGGGGTTACTGGTTCCAGGTCCAGGGTGATAAACATATCCTGGCTGTTGGGGAAACCAGTTTCTCCACTTCCTTGCTGTGAGCTATCTTCATTGTCTTCATCATCATCTTCCTCGTACCCTGAACCCACTTCCCTGTTGCGTGATTCTCCATTGATGGAGTCAAAGCACATGGTTGGGGTAGTGGTGGCTGCACCCCTAGCATCGCATGCAGCTCCGCGTAGAAGCGGCATATTGCGGCTCTGCCCCGGACCTTCCATTTGCCTCTCTGGCTTTGTGGTAGGCTTGGCTTAGCTCCTTAATTTTCACGCGGGACTGCTGTGCGTCCCTGTTATGGCCTCTGTCCTTCATGGCCTTTGAGACTTTTTCTAATATTTTGCCATTTTGTTTTCTGCTACGGAGTTCAGCTAGCACTGATTCATCTCCCCATATGGCGAGCAGATCCCGTACCTCCCGTTCGGTCCACGCTGGAGCTCTTTTGCGATCCTGGGACTCCATCATGGTTACCTGTGCTGATGAGCTCTGCGTGGTCACCTGTGCTCTCCACGCTGGGCAAACAGGAAATGAAATTCAAAAATTCGCGGGGCTTTTCCTGTCTACCTTGTCAGTGCATCTGAGTTGAGAGTGCTGTCCAGAGCGGTCACAATGAAGCACTGTGGGATAGCTCCCGGAGGCCAATAACATCGAATTCCGTCCACACTACCCCAGATCCGACCCGCAAAGGCCAATTTTAGCGCTAATCCCCTCGTCGGAGGTGCAGTAAAGAAACCGGTTTAAAGGGCCCTTTAAGTCGAAAAAAAGGGCTTCGTCGTGTGGACGTGTCCAGGCTTAATTCGATTTAACGCTGCTAAATTCAACCTAAACTCGTAGTGTAGACCAAGCCTAAATTGCTCAGCTGTGTGAAAAATCCACACCCCTGAGGTTATACTGACCTAACCCCTGGTGTAGACAGTGCTATGTCAGTGGGGGAGCTTCTCCCATCAACATAGCTACTGCCTCTCAAGGAGGTAATTAACTCCCGTATTTGTAGAGCATCATTAAAAGCGCTATGGCAGTGATGCAGTGTTTTAAGTGTAGACCTGCCCTTAGAAATACTATCCAACTCTCATCCCATAATAGGATCCACTTATGAAAACAATAAGAAAATGGTTCATATCAGGTGAGGCATTTTGTCTAAAACCCAATACAGATCAGCCAAAGTTGGGCGTTACCCTCATTTAGCCATTATAGTTTCTTTAGTTGAAGACGGGATCACCTAGGAAATAGTCTCTCATTTGCATACATATACAGTTTTTTTTTCTCTCCCAACCTCTCTAAAAAAACTCCTAGTTACCAAACAAGTCACACCCTGTTTTCCTTTGCAAAGTGGCCCATTGCAAGTTGAGTGAATCAAGAAGAGATGGGTGGGAAAGCTGCAAGTTAAACAAACTAGAAATGTGGTTGTAAGATTGAAAGTCAAATTGGGCAAACTGTTACCCCAAGAAATCTAAGCCACAGGCTTTCACCCCAAATTATAAACTATACATTCTTTCCTTGTAAATCAAATAAACCTTGAATAATTTTTCACCCTAAATTAGAATCTGCACATTTGTTTGCCTTGTGAGTCAGATTCACATCCTTCTATATGTGGAAAACGTCTCTTCTTCTATTTTAGGTCCTAACTAATGTGAAGTGCTTGGTATAATCAAAGAACATATAGAGTATGTCCTCCAAATTTAGAAAAGTATAAGGATTTTCTTGGTTTACATTGTAAATAATTGCTACACTCTAGAAGTATTAGGAATTGTCTGGCACAAGGAAAACCAGGTGTAAACCAGGGTATAACACTGATATATTAAGAGAAATTGCTGAAAGGAAGTAGGGATGTAAAATATTAAACAGTTAACTGGTTAATCGGTAAGCATTAGTCTTACCGGTTAACCCACCTTAACCGTTAACCCCCAGCCCTGGGAACCGCCGGAGCAGCCCCAGGCCGGCCGGCTGGAGCACCCCAGATCTGGGCCGGCCGGCTGGAGCAGGCAGCCCCTGCCCCTCTCCCCTTAATCAGTTAACCAGTTAAACTATATATTTGTAATAATTTAAATGGTAAACTTTGTAAACGACATTTACATCCCTAAAAGGAGGAATCCCAATTGACAGTAGGGGCACATGATGAAATACAATACTTGAAATTAATCAAACTTTAAAAAAGCCTCAGATAAGAAAAGGATATAGGACTTTTGTTATACACCAGTGCCATCTACTGGACAGCAGTGGAAGCTGCAGAGAAACACAGCTAAAATCTCAGGACCCAGTTGGTTGGTACATATCCAATAGGAATCAGAGGGTGGCTCCCTCCCAACAAGCCCTGAAACTAGGGTATATAAACTGAGGTCACCAGGTGCCATGCTCAAGGGAATTGATTGAATCCAGCACAAGAAGCTGCAGAACTAAGTGTGATCAATGCCTGGACTAGCCATGTGGAAAGTACTCTTCCCCCATCCCAGAGTTCAGAGAATGAGATTTCATTTCAAGGACTGTATTTCCCCTTCTGTTCTTTAGCGTAAATAACTGTAGGTTATCTTCCTGCATGTACATTCTCAAATAACCATATTTAACATTGTAACTGCTTTATAAGTCCAAGCAAATTGGCCTATGAGAGATTTAAAAGAGCTGTTTTAAGCAACAAAGAGTCCTGTGGCACCTTATAGACTAACAGACGAATTGGAGCATGAGCTTTTGTGGGTGAATACAATCATGCTCCAATACATCTGTTAGTCTATAAGGTGCCACAGGACTCTGCTCATTTTACAGATCCAGACTAAGGGTACATCTACACTACAGGGGGGAGTCGATTTAAGATACGCAAATTCAGCTACGCGAATAGCGTAGCTGAATTCGATGTATCGCAGCCGACTTACCCCGCTGTGAGGACGGCGGCAAAATCGACTTCTGTGGCTTTCTGTCGGCGGCGCTTACTCCCACCTCCACTGGTGGAGTAAGAGCGCCGATTCGGGGATCGATTGTCGCGTCCCAACGGGACGCGATAAATCGATCCCCGAGAGGTCGATTTCTACCCGCCGATTCAGGCGGGTAGTGTAGACCTAGCCTAACATGGCTACCCCTCCGTTTTAAGCAGTTGCTTCTAATAGTTTAAACTTGTCCCTTTTGGACCAGTGTAGTCAAAAATAAATAACCACACTCTTTAAAATGCCTTAAAGACGAGGGCACCCTTGGAAGTCTGATAAATGTTAGGTACTAAACAATTCAGAATTGAGGATCATAAAATAAATGTAATAAGAAATCTTGGTGATTTGCATTGTTCCTTGGTATAACTGTGGCGTCTCCACTCTAATCTGTGATAATTGCTGGCAAATCGGTATTGTGTGTGTAGTATGCAATTGGGTGTGTCTAGGTTTGAGTCATGAGCTGTTGATGAGGTTCTGGGTGAATTAATAAATTACTGATTGGTTAAGAATAACCAAGTGTCCTGATTTGATAAATGGTGCTCAAGTTAAAAGTTGATCTGAAGAGAACCCAGCATTAAACTGCTAAGCTAGTGTTCCCGGGCATCAATACAAGGGGCTTTCCTATTGGATTCTAACCTAGTTTGTTAGATTTCAGCTTTAAAATCTAACTGGCACCTTAGCAAATTCATAAATGGACCCCACGTAGGACTGCCACGTAGGAAGTCTCCACGTAGAACTAGCCTGACAGCGGCTCACGCCTGCCGTGCTGTGGGGCGAAGGGCGCTCCCCTGTCCCTCTCGCGCAGTCGCACCAGGTCGGGCTGGGCACAGACTCGCATTTGGCACAGGTGGATGGTGAAGATGGCGTGGGAGCGGGAGCTCTGGACATTCATCTGGGTGCTGATGGTTGTGCGGGACAGAGCTCCCTGCTTCAAGCACTAGATCAGCTGCAACAACAAGGAANGCGGGGCTGTGGGGGGGCTGTGGGGTGACAGGGTGAAGGCGGGGCTGCGGGGGTCTGTGGGGGGCAGGGTGAAGGCGGGGCTGTGGGGGGGCTGTGGGGTGACAGGGTGAAGGCGGGGCTGTGGGGGGCTGTGGGGGGCTGCGGGGGGCAGGGTGAAGGCGGGGCTGTGGGGGGGCAGGGGCTCGTGGCGGGTCCGGGGAGGGGCGGGGGCGCTGTGCGGGCGGGGGGATGGGCACGCTGCTTGCGCTGTTTACATTCTGCTGCTTCCAGGGTAACCGCTGCCTCCGCGTCCCCCGCAACGAAAGAAAACTTCCCTTTACGCCCACAACGTAGCGCTCCCAGGCAGCCCGTGCTGCGTTACTCCCCCGCTACGCCCTGTAACCTACGTAAATAACTTCAGGAATACGCTTCCCCATCCCCTCGCAACCACCACCTAGCTCCTAGTAGGGCTTAACAGCGGTTACCAGGACACTTCGTTTTCATCCAATCAGTGTGACGTTAGTTCATTGCTAAGGGAAACAGCCAATCACCCACGATATCAATCATTCAATCGAGCCAATGAGGAGTGCCCTAAGGAGGGAGATTGCTAATTGTGACATGAAAGACGTTGAACAGTCTGACCAATAGAGAGCGGAGAGGAATTGGGCGGGATTAGCAACTTGATTGACATCGCTTTAACCGGCCGGAGGGTTCTTATTTTGTCGAGCCTCGTTATGAGCGACCAATAGCGGCTGTCGGCAGTCGCTGTGGGCGGGGGCAGGCCCGGTGCGCGCGCAATCCGTTGGTATATAAGCGGTGGCGGTTGGCCGCTGTGACGCAGCTAGGGTGCGGATTGCTGCGGGACTGTTGTCGCTGAAGGGTGTCGCCGCCGCCGCCATGAGGGAGATCGTGCACCTGCAGGCTGGGCAGTGCGGGAACCAGATCGGGGCCAAGGTCAGTGCTGTGCCCGCCGCAGCGGCGGGCTGGGGGTTGGGCCCCGCCGGGGGGTAACGGCCGCCGCAGGGGTGGCGCGGCCCGGCCCGGCTGACCCGTGTGTCTGTTGCAGTTCTGGGAGGTGATCAGTGACGAACACGGCATCGACCCCACCGGCACCTACCACGGCGACAGCGACCTGCAGCTGGAGCGCATCAATGTCTACTACAACGAGGCCACAGGTAGGGCCCGCCCCCCCCCCCCACCCCCCCCCCGCCCCCCCCCGCGGGGCCTCTTCCCCTCCCCCCCCCTGCGACAGAAGCAAGCGCGTGAGCGCGGGGCCGCCGGGGGGGGTGGGGCAAGACCGTGCGCGGGGCGTGCTGGTGGACCTGGAGCCGGGCACGATGGACTCGGTGCGCTCCGGGCCTTTCGGGCAGATCTTCCGGCCCGACAACTTCGTCTTCGGTAAGTCGGGGGCCTGCGTGGGCCGGGCCCGGCGGCGGGTCGGGCCAAGGCTCTTCCGTCAGTTGGAGCGGGTCGTGGGCAGGTAAAGGGGAAGCTCCGAGCGCACCTCCGACACAGGCCGGGCCGGTTAGTGACATGCAGGGAACAGAAGTTAATGTAGGGAGCTCAGAGCTAACCCTTTTGAATGCAACGGTAATTAAGTTGTATGCTTAATTAGTGTTGCATTAAAATACTTGAGTGGTATCTTAGATCTAAGTTGTAATGAGAGCAAGTACTTGTGGGGGTGGGGGTCTCCCCTGTTTGTGTAATCATTTGGGGCTCATCCTTCCTTTTGATTGCAAGCAAATAGCTTGCTGCGTTAATCTGCTGTGAAAATGGCTCTCTTCCAGGTCAGAGTGGAGCAGGAAACAACTGGGCAAAGGGCCACTACACAGAAGGTGCGGAATTGGTTGACTCTGTATTAGATGTTGTAAGGAAAGAAGCAGAAAGCTGTGATTGTCTTCAGGGCTTTCAGCTTACCCACTCTCTTGGTGGTGGCACTGGCTCTGGCATGGGCACCCTCTTAATCAGCAAGATTCGCGAAGAGTATCCTGACAGGATCATGAACACTTTCAGTGTTGTACCATCTCCTAAAGTATCGGACACTGTAGTGGAGCCCTACAATGCCACTCTTTCTGTACACCAACTTGTAGAGAACACAGATGAAACCTATTGTATTGATAATGAAGCACTCTATGACATCTGTTTCAGAACCCTGAAGTTAACTACTCCAACATATGGTGATCTGAACCATTTGGTGTCAGCAACCATGAGCGGAGTTACCACCTGCTTGCGTTTTCCAGGTCAGCTTAATGCTGACTTGCGTAAACTAGCAGTTAACATGGTTCCTTTCCCCCGTTTGCACTTTTTTATGCCTGGCTTTGCTCCACTCACCAGCCGTGGGAGCCAACAATATCGTGCTTTAACTGTACCAGAGCTCACACAGCAGATGTTTGATGCAAAGAACATGATGGCTGCCTGTGACCCACGTCATGGCCGCTATCTCACTGTAGCTGCTGTTTTTAGAGGCCGCATGTCAATGAAAGAGGTGGATGAACAAATGCTTAATGTACAAAACAAGAACAGCAGCTATTTTGTTGAATGGATTCCCAATAATGTTAAAACTGCTGTCTGTGATATCCCACCCCGGGGTCTGAAAATGTCCGCTACGTTCATTGGTAACAGTACAGCTATCCAGGAGTTATTTAAGCGCATTTCTGAGCAATTCACTGCTATGTTTCGCCGAAAGGCTTTCTTGCATTGGTACACGGGAGAGGGCATGGATGAGATGGAGTTCACTGAAGCCGAGAGCAATATGAATGACCTGGTCTCCGAGTATCAGCAGTACCAGGATGCCACAGCTGAGGAGGAGGGGGAGTTTGAGGAGGAAGCTGAGGAAGAGGCAGCATAAAACCTGTGCAGTAGCTACTCCTGTAAATTATGTTTAAAGCTGTATGAACTCCCTTCTCATTCAGAAACTTGTCTTTATTGCTGTCTCTGCTGTGTACCTTCCACTTCTGTTTCCTGATGACTTCATGTCAAATGCTGTACAGACATCACAATTAAAGCATTTTTCACAGCGCACAGTTTTGTCTCTGCGCTTTCTGGTAGGCTTTCCGGGTACTGTTGCCAAATGTTAAGGCATAGCTGTGTCTGAGGGCTGAAAAACATCAAAATACAGTAGTTTATTTTTGCATAAGCATCTGCCTATTTTGCTCTTAATTTTAGTTGAAGAAAACAGCGGATAAGACTTAAATAAGGATGTCACTTGCTCAATGGACTGACAAGGCTACTGCCAGAGGTGTGGAGCAGTTGTGCATCTAGTGAACTGAAATGCATAATTAATACTTTCCATCTGTTAATTTAGAGCAAACTTACAAAATATCTCTAGTGAATACTCTACACTTCAAACATTTACAGCATAATTAGTGGATGGTTTCAAAAGACTAAGTTTGTCCTCAACTTGCATTGTCCCAGCTCTGTAAAAGGCAAGGATCTTTTTTTTAAAAGAAAAAAAAAAAAAACCTTGCTTTCAAGAACACCAGCAGCTTCAATTTTGCAGGTTTGGTTTTTTGTTTTGTTCTGTTTTTGGTTGGGGGGGCTTTTGGTGAAGCAGGCATGCAATTCCTTCCTGCTGGCTGATGATAAACAAATGAGGCCTAAGATTCAAATTAGGTACCTATTAATTTTGGAGCCTTGGTTAGCAAGTCTGATTAATATGGGGGAATCTCCTATTTTTTTTTTTTTTTTTTTTTTTTTGCAGTAAAGCAGGTGAAACCTGGATTTTTCTTTTTAATGGCACAAGAGAGTCGTGTACATAACTGCCGCTAGGTACCTAAGGCACAGATTTGTGCCTTTGCTGGCTGATGTTTGTAAAAATCCCTCTCAGCTGCCACTGAATCCTGTAGGCATCTAAATTCTATGAGCCATTCAATTTTTGCAGTAGAAGCTTCCTAAGGGCAGCTCTACATGAAAAACGTTGCAGTAGCTTCTGTCAGTATAGGTGCTCTGCCCCCTGGAGAGGGAGTAGCTATGTCAACATGAAAAGTCCTGTCTACAGCGGGGATTAGGTTGCTTTAAGTAGCTCAGGGGTGTGGATTTTTTTATGCCTGAGTGATGTAGTTACACCCAGGGCTGGCCCTAGCTATTTTGGTGCCCTACATGGGGGGGCTGTCTGGGGCCCTGCCCCAGGCCTTGGGGGGAGGGACTGGCCCCCAGGGTTCGGGGGGGGGGAGCAGGGGGGCTGTGGGGCTCTGTCCAGGGCGGGGGGGGCGGGCCCAAGCCTGCTCAGCTCCCCTGGTTCCCAGCCTGGGGGGGGGGGGGGAACTGTCCTCCCTCCCAGCACTTACCAGAGGTGTGGCTGGGAGCCAGGAGCGTGAAGCAGGCTGGGGCTAGGTCACTCTACTTATGGGTGAGTGCAGGCCCAACTGCTTCTGGAGTCTTCAGGGGAGTGGGGCTGGATTAGGGTGGGGGGTGGAAAGAGGCAGGGGTGGGAGCCCTGGGGAAGAGCCAGAGCAGGGGCTGAAGCAGCACGGAGCTGTGTGGGGCACCAGGAAATGTGCACCAAATTTCCTGGTGCTCTACACAGCTGTGTACTTTGTGTATGGGTAAGGATGGCCCTGGTTACACCATCCCAATTTCCTAGCATAGACTTGGCCTAAGTTTTCTGTTTTTGGGTCTACAGCCATGCTTGTGGCAGACAGGTAAGGTCCAGAGCAGTTCATGAGTATGGGGAACTCCTGTGGGCCCTAAGGTGACAGATCTACTCACATGTTGCTTAACTGCATATAAAATAGCTGGGGGCAGATGAAGGAGCTCTTGGCTTTTAGCCCAGTGTTTAAGGTAGTTATGGGGGAGACCCTCCCCCCAGCTGTAGCCCCCTCTTCTGCCTGATAAGGCAAAGAGGCAGGCATCCAGTCCACTAGCTCCAATGTTTATTTAGCCAAAGTGGACCAGCTTCAACAGGAGGGAGTGATAGAACTGCACATCAGAATATCCTCTAGCCAGTGGTTTGGGCACTTTCCTAAGGGCATACAGAGTCCAGTTCAAATGCCTTCCCATCTGGAAGAGGGGAGACTTGAAGGAGTCTTTCACAACTCGGGTGAGTACCTTAACCACTGGGCTAAAAGCTAGGGGGGAGTAGCTCCTGCTGGCAGCTTCTTGCAGAGGGTTCATAGGTGAGAATCCCAAGCAGAACTAGGCACCTCCCTCCAGCCTGGACTTAGGCATGAATCTTTGGAGAAGATTGGGACTTAGCACATTGCCCCCCTTCTTGGCATCTCCTCTTGGCTAGTTCAGGTGGCTGTATGTGCTGGCTTTTTGAATCCCATTCTTAGGAAGCCTGAGTGCTGAATTCAGATTTTGTGAATCTCAGTGATTTTCCAAATGCCTTGGTCCCCTTGTCCTTTGATCCTTTTTTGCCTCCTTGGCACATGGCATCTGTGAGCTGCAGACCTCTAAGCTGCAGAGTTTTTTGGAGGGACATTTCAAAATTTATAACAATTCAGTTCAGCATTGTCTAATTGCCCCTTGAACTCCAGGACTGCTTTTGTTGCTTGGGGAGATGGTTTCCTTGGCTCTGCTTCCCCCTTCTGAGGCATTTGCAGGGGTTAGTGCCCCCTGCAGGCTTCAGGAGAGAGGTGGGCCAAGAAAACCCAGTGGCAAAAGGAAAGGTCTACGTACCCTGCTCACTCTTCTGCTTGTGTGATTTGAGTGGGAGCTTGGCTGGCTCCGGGGATAGTGCAGCTTCCCTCAACTGAGTCTGGGGTGGGAGGTCATCTTGGGCCCCTCTCCCCCAGGTGGGAACGGAGGTAGGCAGGAGGGGAAAAACTGGCTCTGGGGCAAGCAGTTCCTCCCCTCTGATGGCAGTGATGTCACAGGGGTTCTGCACTAGATGAAAGAAGGCACCTAGCTCCCTAGAGTGTGCATCAGTAGCTGTGCTGCCTGCAGAGCTCAGTTATTCCTCTCTGTTTCCTTGGACCATGGATGAAGAGCATTGAACACAGCACGGGCATTTCTAGCACTGGAGAAAGCAGTAAGTGACCTTGGGGCCAAACTCCCTCTCTCTATTGCAACCCTACTCACACCCCTTGAGGCCTACATGGGAAACAGACTCATCTGCCTCACATGGATCCCAAGCAAGAGAGGGGGTGAAGCTTTTGAGGCGTTCTTCCCTGTATCTTCTTTCAGAGGCCCAGAAGGTTCCATCTGTGGGGAGGAAGGCAATCAGACCAGCCTCCTTGAGGACAGGGAGATCATAACCGCTTGAAATATTTTTGGAGCAATTCCTGAGCCTAATTTCACTCCCTGCTTTGAAGGAGGATTATGGGGACAAACTCTGAAAGGGGAAATCAAATCAGCACCATTTTCCCCTTCTCATGCTCACAGAGGGCCAAAAGTTATCTCAGTGCAGGAAAGAGCAGCCCATGGAGGTGCTGGTTCTAGCCGCACATATAGGGAATTCTCTGGGAGAAGAAGGGCCATTGTCATCAAATAATGAAAGATAGATATTAAAGATAAAAACTAGATTTTCACGCATAATACAGTGAAGCTGCTTAGCAGGTTTGCAGATGCTCTAGCTCTCTTTTCCTGCTCTTTGAGAAAATAGAGGGATAGGCAGTGCCTACCATACCTAAGTATTGGGGCTGTTGTCACCAGCTGCCATGGCAGGTCATTGAGCCCCCTTCCCTCAGCGGCTTGCCCCATGAGGGCAAGAGGGACAGCAGCCCAGTTTCAGAAGAGTAGGTACTAAGGGTTGCCAGGCTAACCATGTCCTTCTGGCCTCTATTTTATAAGGCCAAAAGGTCCCTCAGTGTGCACCAGTCTAAATTCAACCTGGTGTCACTGTCAGAGGCAAACATGGCTGTCTTTCCTACTGGTCAAGGGCTTAGCATTTTTAGCTGGGGGAGAATTTTGCTTACAGAGCCACCACCTCAGCCCACTCCCTGTGAAAATTCTCAGATGGCAGCAAATCAATGAAACACCTTCTGAGCCATATACAACAATTTTCAGTAGTTCGAGAGCTGGGCACACCTGCTAGGAGCTGGGGGTTGGGACTTCAGCCCTGCTCCTGCTGAAGCCCCAAGCACTGGCAGGTGTGCCCCACAGGGCTGAAGCCCCAAGACCCCCCCCCTCCCCACTGGGCAGAAGCCCCTACCACCCCACCCCACTGCAAGGCAGGAGTCCTGAGCTCCCTCACCCAGGTCTGGTAAGTGGAGAATGGGTGGGGGGGGGGGGGCTCCGTGAGCCGCACTTTAATGGCAAAAGAGCTGCATGTGGCTTGTGAGCCACAGTTTGGCCACTCCTGAACTATATATGACCTGTCATCTGCCGCCTCCTCCACAGCCTGGCACCATGGGTGGGCAGTATTGCAATTATGGTCCCTTATAATCTAACAATCCAACAGCCCATAAGCTTCTCCTTGAAAAAGATCGAGGGGCACAAGTCATTTGCACGTAGGATGGGCTGATTTTAATAAGTTAAATAATTTTAATCTTTTGCTTTTGTGCTTTTTAGTTATAGTCTTAAAGAAAGATTGATTCTCAATGGCTGGTATAATTTGATGCTTTTAGCTAACCAAAAGGATAGAGTGTATACATATTTATTTAAGCAATTATATAGCTTAACATACATTTATTAGATGCTTAATTTTTACATTTTTATTATGTTAGAAAATGGTACAGAAATCTGTATGGGGACCAGTGCTGTTCAACATATTCATAAATGATCTGGGAAAGTGGGTGAACAGTGAAGTGGCAAAATTTGCAGACCATACACAATTACTCAGGATAGTTAAGTCCCAAGCTGACTGCAAAGAGTTACAAATGGATCTCACAGAACTGGGTGACCGGGCAACAAAATGGCAGATAAAATCAAGTGATAAGTGCAAAGTAATGCACATTGGAAAACAATCCCAACTATACATACAAAACAATGGGGTCTAAAGTAGCTGTTTCCAGTCACTAAAGAGGTCTTAGAGTCATCATGAATAGTTGTATGAAAACATCCGCTCAATGTGCAGCGGCCGTCAAAAAAGCGAACAGTGTTAGGACCCATTAGGAAAGGGCTAGCTAATAAGACAGTAAATATCATAATGCCACTATACAAATCCATGATAGTTGCACACCTTGAATCCTGTGTACAATTGTGGGTGCCCTATCTCAAAAAAGATATATTAGAAATGGAAAAGGTACAGAGAAGGGCAACAAAATGACTAGGGGTATGGAACAGCGTCTGTATGAGGAGAGATTAAAAAAACTGGACTGTTCAGCTTGGAAAAGAGACGACTAATGGGGGATAGGGTAGAGGTCTATAAAATCATGATGTGTGGAGAACATGAATAAGGAAGTCTTTTACCCCTTCACATAACACAAGAACCAGGGGTCACTCAATGAAATTAATGGGCAGCAGATTTAAAACCCACAAAAAGGAAGTACTTCTTCACACAATGCACATTCAACCTATGGAACTCATTGCCGGTGGATGTTGTGAAGGCCAAAAGTATAACTGGGTTCAAAAAAGATTTAGCTAAGTTCATGGAGGCTAGGTCCATCACTGGCTATTAGCCAAGATGTTCATGAATACAACACCATGCTCTGGCTGTCCCTAAGCCTCTGACTGACATGCTGGGACTAGACAACAGGGGTTGGATTGCTTGATAATTGCTTTCTTCTGTTCATTCTCTCCGAAGCATCGGGTATTGACCACTGGCGGAAGACAAGATACTGTGCTAGATGGCTCATTGGTCTGACCTGGTATGACCATTCTTAAGTGCAGATGATTAATTTTTCACTTTTCCTTCAAAACCTAGGCTGTTTACAGGGCTCACAGCTGAGGAAGTTTCAGAACGTTTGTAGCATGTGGGATCAGTGCAAAGGGAATGCTGCTTCCATTTCACACTTATCAAAGTGGATTAGGCTGTTTTTCTTTGAGACTAGTTATACTTCAGACTCTAACTCTTAACTGAAGGGCGACAAAAGGCCTGTATTTCAGCAAGACTCCTGCCTGTCTTGTAAACAAGAAGGCAAGACTGCATTTACTCTAGGTTCCAGAGGTGGTCCAGAAGGCACAGCCCAGCACCCAAACTGACAGTGGCTGCATTTCTCAAATTTCTCCACTGAGCCCCTCACTCATGACCTCAGCTGTCAGGTCTTTACCAGATGTGCCTCTTTTTAACAGATGCTGTTGCCAACTTCTAGCACAAGTCCTTTGCTGAATTTTCTGTTTTGCACCCTGTTTGTACAACCATGAATACGTCCCAACCAGCTTCCCCATCATAGCCCCTGGAATCTGCTCTAAAATTATAACTAGCCACCTGCCAGTTGCAAAGCTGCTGGCTAGTGCTCATCTCTGCTTGAAATCATGAGACAGTCCTTACACAAATGTGTAGCTCTGTGGACACATACTGTCCCTTTAAGATTATGGGAGACTCCGAGAGCCACAGTCGCCTGTATTTGCAGTTGGAATTTCAGTCCTGCTTTTTTCTCCTCTCTGCCTATGCTTAATTTGTTCCTGTTTCTATGCTGCTTTCTCTCACGGTCTCATTGTTTCTTTTCTCCGCCTCTCCCAACAGTACGGGGAGGATCTCCGTTTTCATTTACAGAAGGGAGGGGGGAAAGGCAGAAGCTCACTGTGAATGAGGGGATGGAGGGTAGGATAGGGGAGTGAGGGAAGGCTAGGTGGGGAGGGCGTGGCCAAGAGCTCCACGCCGGGAAGGGGCATCTCAGCAGTTCCTATTGCTGTTCCTTGGCGGCTGGTGCCGTGTGCTCCCCCATCGGCCTGTGTGCTGATGCTCCCTGCCCAGGTGCTGCTATCCTGACCCCCGCACCGGCAGCAGGTGCCCCTCCCCCAGGCCGGGTGTCTCCTCAAGGACCCTCAGTGGCAGGAAGGTGGGGAGAACAGAACTCTTCCTACTTGCTCCCCAATGGCCAGCCTGATCTCGTGTGCCATGGTGGCTACTCCAGCCCTACTTCCTGATCCTGTTCTCACCGCTGTGAGATAATGTGGGGGCAGAAAACATGGGGGGGGGCTGGAAGAAATCATCAGCCCCCCAGTATTTCCATTGTGCGGGCACTAGCTCTTTCCCCACACGTCTGGTACCCCGAGCTACAGTGCAATCTCCTCTAGTTAAAGAGGCACACACAATTGTTGTCAGTTCACAGTTTGCTGACAGCTTTCACACAGCAGTCTCCGCAAGTCAAGTGTGTGCAGCTGGCCAGGAGACTGGGTGCCCCCATTCTTGTGGCTGACGTCTTGGCCTGGGTAATACACACTTGTGTTGCTGCTCAGCTGGACAACAGCAATGCACTCTAGCTGGGCATGAAGCTATCACCCCTGAGGATACCTGATATATGACAGGAATGGCCAGGGTAGGGGTTGCTGTCAATAACTCCATACCTTTGGCACAATGGAATTACCTACAAGAAGGAAAAAATTCCTTTGTGCAGGAAACGTTTTTTCCCCCCTAAGATACCAGTCCAAGGCTGTGGAATAGACTCATGCAGGATCTAAGAACTCACTGTTATCCATGCCTCAGCTTCAACTAGACAATGAGAAAGCCACTTGATAGCATCTTCAAGGATGGATGAAATGGAAAATGAAGTCGGATGCTATACTTATGGCATTTCACACCATGCCTTCTTGGACATTGAAGAGGAGAGGTGGCAGAGTAGAACTCTGTGGTGGACATTCATGTGAGATCACCTTTGGGGCAGGAAAACAATTGCCCAGGAAAGAAACAAAGCCAAAAACCGAGCATCCTCACTGCGGTCCGGGTCCATAGGCAAGCTATGAGCACCTCATGATCACAAGCAGCCGACAGATCTTAGAGCCACTTTTTTTAATATTTATCGATGGTGGAACAGTCATTGGGCCAGAGAGAGTGTGACACCGAGAATGATTTTGTAGTCTAGTAGTTAGGGCAGCCACCTACGAGGTGGGCTCCAGTCACTCTTTCATTAGTTGTCCACAGTGCATTAGCGAGGGAGCACCATGTCAGAATATCCCCATGCTCAGTGGTTAGAGCACTCTCCTGAACAGTAGGAGACCATGGGTTCACTGCCTTTCACTCCCTTTGCCAGGGAGGGGGGAATTGAATCCTTGGCTCCCACATCCCAGCAGAATGCTCTGACCAATGGGATACAAGTTGTTAGTGGACGGCATCCCAGAATCATAGCAGATCAGGGTTGGAAGGGACCTCAGGAGGTCATCTAGTCCAACCCCCTGCTCAAAGCAGGACCAATCCCCAACTAAATCACCTCCTCTCCTGTTATTTAATGTGGAATGAGGCAGGCACCTACCTTGTTGCCTCCAGAAATGCCTTAGGCATCTAAGCCACGGACTGCTAAGCAGAGATGGGCACCTGCCTTCAGCCTGGAGTTAGGTGCCTATCTCCGAGAGAGGGGCAGGGTTTAGCACACACCTGTCTCATCAGCATCTCCCATTGGCTAGCTTAGGTGGCTCCCGGCTAAGCCTTTTGTGGCTTACAATCTAAGGCACCGATCTTTGTTCCTTCATCATATAGGGAGCCTGGCTGCCTAACAGCTTGGTGGATCAGTGCTGTTCCTGGGATTTTTCTATGCGCGGCGACACTCAGCATCGCAATGCATACGTTCCTTCACGGATCCCACTGCAGGGCCACAGAATGTCTATTTTCATAATCAACTTATTTGCAACCTCGCTTATTCTAATGGAGTCTGCTACTGGTGATATAAAAATAACATCTTAAGACAAGAATCTCCTTAAAGAAGATAACCTATTATCTTGCAAAGTTATTTTTCAGTATCATGTCTCCAATGGCCGCTTCCTGGCCCAAGCTCAGAAACAGTACACTATTATCATCCTTCTTTACCTGTCAGCTGCCTTTCACATTGGCGATTGGCCTTTGACATTTCCTGCTTTGAGCAGGGGGTTGGACTAGATGACCTCCTGAGGTCCCTTTAGGGTGACCAGACAGCAAGTGGGGGGTAATAGGAGCCTATATAAGAAAAAGACCCCCAAATCGGGACTGTCCCTATAAAATCGGGACATCTGGTCACCCTAGGTCCCTTCCAACCCTGATATTCTATGATCATGCTCCTCTTCTTGAAATCTTGTCCTTCCTTGGCTTTTGTGACTGTGCACCCTGGTTCTCCTCCTACCTTTCTAAGTGCTCCGTCAGCATTTCTTTGGGAAGAGCCTCCTCATCCCGCCTCCAACCTTCTGTGTGGGTTCCACAAGACTCCGTCCTTAGTTCCATCCTCTTCTCCTAGTTCCCTACACTTACACAGGCCTATCTCCACAGTACCCGTCTCTTATTCACTGTCAAGATGTTGGCGCCTGATTCTGCTCTGCCAGTGACACCTATCTATTAGATTTTCAAGTGCTATCTGGCATGCTGCTCCTCAGGCTTGGAAGCAGCATACTTAAACTCCCGCGAAAGTACCTCCTTCAAAACTCTCCCCTTTGCAGTGATATCTCCAAAATCTGAACAGTGGTTAGGCAGCTGGTGTGCGGTAACAATGACCTGTCCTGCTGAACAGAACTGACTCACTGTTTCTTTGTGCTTCTCCCATCTGTTTGTTGCATCCAGCTGTTGTCTCTTGTCATATTTAGATTGTAAGCTCTACTGGATGGACCGTCTCTTTGTTTGTAGAGGCCCAGAACAATGGGTGTTGCATGGTTGATCCAGGACTCAGGCCACCACATACGAATAATTATAAAAATAATCTCAGTGATTCATGTTCGGTCAGAGAATAAACTTACTTGGTACAAAGCCTGTGTAGAAAGGTATCAGTCCAGCGCTGGTGTAAATTTTATTATTAGGCCAATATGTCTGTGGTAGTCTCTTACCAAAGTTCCACACTGGGTTTCTTACCATAAACTGAAAGAACAAATAGGAGCTTTTATTTTCAAATTGAAAGTGTTGCAATACAAATTAATACAATTTTTAATCCACATTTGTACAACCAGAACAAAATTGAAACTAATGCTAAAGCAGAGTCAGATTGGAGCTGGACTAGGGCAATTGGGACACTAGGCTCAGCATAGCACAGCTGGACTGCAGTGATCGGGACACTGGCTCACCATGACACAGCTGGACAGCAGCGACTGGAACCTGTGGCTCACCATGGTAGCGCTGGACTATGGCAATCATGGCCCCAGGCTCACCGTGTCCCAGATGGATTACAGTGACTAGACGACAGGCTCACCATCTCGCAGGACCCATGGCACTGCACCATGCTATGGCATTGCTTTCCCCACCCCAACCCTGCAGGGGCAGAAGCCCCATCAACACAGTAGTCATCTGCGGAAGAGTATGCCACTAATTCTCTTTAGGTAGGTTGGAGCTCTCATCCTCCCTGGACAGGCAGTGAGGCTCCCTTCTTCCATTTCCCTCCCTCCCCACAGCTGTAGAGAGGGAGGGGGATTCCCAGCATTTTTTCTGGCAGCGGGGGTTACTCTGCTTGGATGGGGAGGGCTAGACATACTGCAGCCTTCCCTTTCTGCCACAAACAACTTTCCACTGGATGATGCTGAGGGAACCCCTCTAGAGCAGTGCGTGGAGGTAACACCACACTGAGATGCATGGGGCAACGCCTCGCCCTTAGTGCTATTGTTCCAGGCTCTCTGCAGACTCAGGCAGACATCACTGCATTGCTTACACTTGGGTCACTTTTTAAAGCTTTTCTTTACAACCATGAGGGCTAGTAAAGAACAGTTACTTCTCTGCAGTAACTGATTCTGCAAGGTGTTTGACTATGTGGGTCCCACATGGTACGTTTAAAGTGCAGATTACACCAGTCACTAATAACAGGTTCTTTTACTGAGTCTGAGATTGGTGACTCACACACAGAGACTTTATGAGCTTAAGTTAGTACAGAAAAGGATAACTGAAATAATAGGAAATGAGATAGAGTACAAAAAGTATAGCAAAAACCGACTTCCTGGATCATGCATAGTTACAGCCTGAGACTGGAACAAGCTAAAGCCATCCCCCAATGTTGACATGCTTACAATCTTATGGAGACCATTAGAAACAAAGATGGAAGATACAGTCAGTGGAGTGCACCACAAGAGATGACGTTTTGGGCAGCCACCTACACAATCACTCCCTAGCTCCCACGTGTGAACATTCAGGTATCGGGTTTTATATTCTCCTTTTTTCATACATTTACACGTCCATGACCATATTTACGTAGGTCTCAGCTCCAGGTGCCCATAATCAGGGTTCTGATTGCTGTATTTTTATCATTTTTCTGTGTGAGTTCATTCGAGACCATAGTCACAGAAAAATGATAAAACACAAAACCGCTGTATCCTCTTTTGGATATGTTTGGATACCTACACGGGGAACAAATATTTGAGCATGGGCTCTTCAATCTAGCAGATAAAGGTATAACATGATCCCATGGCTGGATGTTGAAGCCAGACAAATTCAGCTTGGAAATAAGGCATACATTTTAACAGAGAGAGTAATTAGCCATTGGAACAGTTTACCAATTGCCCCATCACAGGTAATTTTAAAATCCAGATTAGAAGTTTTTCTAAAAGTTCTCTAGGAAGTATTTTGGGGCAGGTTTCTGGCCTGTGTGATACAGGAGGTCAGGCTAGATGATCACAGGGTCTCTTCTGGCCTGGACTCTATGAAGGCCTGGTACAGATCAGTCTTAGGATTGTGGAAGTGCAAAGGTGATCTTTGACACAGCACTGCCCTCCCGCTCCCCCCGCCATGTTCTGTACTTCTCAGCCATAACTTAGGTTCTGGCCCATAATTCTTGTCAAGTATAAGGTGTCAGGCTGTCTGGAGTAGCTCACGAGCGTGAGTGCCAACCTCAGGACAGGCTGTTACAAAACAGGGCACAACCCCCCAGATTACCTGTGAGGCCTACATTTAGATTTCACCAAACAAGTATCAAGTATAAACTCCTCAGGCACTGTGACAGTTTAAACATGGAGTCACAGACAGTCCCCTTGGGTACACTTATCTATCTTGCCACCCAGGCAAGTTGTCTTTGTGATAGGTAGTCCTTTACAGCAAAAAGCACAATAATATTCAGGTTACTCCCAGTCCCAAAGGACTGGTCACTTATCTAAGGTCAATTGCACCCTAGATCTCACACCAATAGGGTTACCATGTGTCCAGATTTTCCTGGACATGTCCAGCTTTTTGGTCCTCAAATCCCCGTCTGGGAGGAATTTACAAAAAGCAGGACATGTCCGGGAAAATAGGGAGGCATGGTAAGGGGACCGCCTCCTCCCCGGACTCCAACTTTCCGGGGTCAGGCGGCAGCTGTTCGTTCTCCCCACCTGGGCAGCCGGACTCGGAAGCAGCCGCTGCTGCAGCTCCCACTGCCACGGGGGGAAGTGGCCAAGCATGTGGCGCTCGGCGGCTGCGGCTCTGGCGTCCGGGGCATGAACCCCCTGAGCCCATGCCTGCTGCGGGGCCCCAGCTGGTGCAATCCTGCGGGCGCCCCCAGAATGGGGGCAGCAGGCCCCAACCCCCCGTCCTGCTCGGGTCCCGCAGGGGAACGAACGGGGGTGCCGATGCCTCCGTCCCGGGGCTGCCGATGCCTCCACCCCGGGGCTGCCTGCGGGATTGCACCAGCTGGGCAGCCAGTCCAGACGCGACTGGCAGGGGCTGGGCGCAGTGTGTGCGCTGCTGGATCCCCACAGTAGGCCCAGGTTCGGGGGGTTCGGGCCCGGGCGCCAGAGCCACAGCCACCGAGCACCACGTGCTTGGCCGCTTCCTCCCCCCGCGGCAGTAGGAGCTGCAGCAGCGGCTGCTCCCGAGTCCGGCTGCCCAGGTGGGGAGAAGGAACAGCCGCTGCCTGGCCCCACGGGCCACCCCCCTACTCTCCCTCCAGGTACCGCCCGAGTCCTGCATGCGCTCGGGGCCAGGCCGGACTCACTCACCCCAGCCCTGTGCTCCCCCTGCGTCTCCCGGGCCTCCCTCTGCCGCCGTTTTTTATTTTTGCTCTGGTCACCCTGGAGGCGGAGTTGGGGCAGGGACTTTGGGGAAGGGGCGGGGTTGGGGCGGGGCCGGGGCCCGTGGAGTGTCCTCTTTTTGCAGGATTGATATATGGTAACCCTACACACCAAAGACAACACTTCTAGCCAATCCTATTGTAAACTATCTAAGGATTTATTCACTAAGAAAAGAAATGAGTTATTTACAAGGTATGAGCCTAAGGCGACCATCTGTGCCTCGACGGTACGGCTAATATAATAATCCAGGGTGCTGCTTGTTACTGGTTTGATAAGATCTAATTATAGATAAGGCTAAGATTTTTGTCGTGGTTATTTTTAGTAAAAGTCATGACAGGTCACAGGCAATAAACAAAAATTCATGGAAGCCGTGAGCTGTCTGTGACTTTTGCTGCTGCAGCTCCATGGTTTCCCCTGCCACCGTGGTGGCTGGGAGCTGCACGGTTCTCTCCCCCCATCCCTGCGAGGCTGTCCCTGGTTGCGGGAACCCTGAGGAGGGCCCCCTGAGGAGGCTGTCGCCTGTTTGTTACAGAGCCTGGGTCTTATAAGAAGTTGCTGAATGAAGAAAAGGAAATGATCTAGCAGTATCCTACTGACATGCTACCCATTACCAGGTATTTATGGTGTACATCATAGCAGCCATATAGCAGCATTGTAATGCTGTGTTGTAGCTGTGTCAGTCCCAGGAATTAAAGGGACAAGGTGGGTGATGTAAATATCGTTTATTGGACCAAGTTCTCTTGGTGGGAGAGACAAGTTTTCTGTCCCACCAAGAAAAGTTGGTCCAATAAAAGATATTATCCTACTCACCTTGTCTCTCTAATATAGTATCATTGTCACTTTGCTTAGTTGATAAATCAGAAATGGAACGGCTTTTCGGTTCATTCTAATCAGTTACGGCAAATGACATTTCTTCAGCCTATTACCTAGGAGAGCTTTATCCTGAATAGAGAAGAGCCCACACCCAGCTCCTGTTACAGTCAAAGGAAAGATTCTCAATGAGAGATGGGTCAAGGCCTAAATCAGTTTGCTGAAAAAATGCATGTCGCTATAATTTACCTGATTTCTGTCAAATTCATTCATGGCATCTTTAACTCCCTTGAGGTAGTTAACACCCATGATCCAGGTGAAGCGCGGTACGAATCCAGTGTAGCCTTTAGGTGAAGAGAAGAGAGCACATTAATTGCTTGAGAACACATCACTACACACTGTTTGGGGCTCAACAATATACAAGCAGGATCATTTGGGAGAATTAGATACATATATTTAAAGTCCTATTTTTGGCAAATTCAGATTTTTTTAAACCATCTCTAGATTAAAATTTAAAATCAGATATTTCACACCTATTGGTCATTTTGAAACATGGCTTTTTTCATTATCCCAGGGAAAATCCTGGGAGCTGGAGGGGCCTCTTTATCTATATATGACCTCCATATAATGGGAACAGAAATACTGTTTCCTCATAACCAAAAGCCCCGTGAATGGTATGTCGTAGTGGAATACATAGCCAAGTATAAGAAACATGAAGTCCATCTTTCATTCCTCATGTTCCTTTTCCCCTCCAGCAACTTCTCACTGAGGATCTGAGAAGAAAGAAGCTAGAAAGGGGGGAAAGGCAAAACAAGGAAAGAAAAAAAAAGAATTCAGAATCTCCTCCTCCCATAGACAGAGGCTCCCTTTGGAGGCAAAGTAATTCTGCTCCCCAGACCTTCAGCTATTGCAGCCAGGGATGTACCTCATCCACTCCAGACGGATAAGACTGTACTTTCTTTTCTGCCCCAGAAGGGATTAAGAGGAGATAACTTTCTGGTGCAGTAGCCCCACGTGGCCTTGTAAAGTAGGCACCAACCCTCTGGCTCAGCCTTTCCAAGTGCCATGCATCTCATCATAGGTCTGTAACATCTCAGGGAGGGAGCAGAGAAGCAAATAACTTGTGTGTGTGCACTTTGCGACCCTTTTTATGAACGAAGGCCTCATACCCCTGCCTGAGGGGAGGCAACTCTCATTCACATGTTTCATGGATTAGGTAACAGTCACTCCAGGCACAGCTGAAAACAGAACCTTGGTCAGATAGACCTAAGTCTCATCCATGTTGCCATACTGTCTTTCAGAAGGAATGTGCCAAACTGTGTGGTTGTCTCTGCTGTGTCTAACTGCATGATCAGTCTCTTCCCAGACCCAGGAATAAAACCCAGGAGTCATGATGCCCAACACTGAACTGCTGTCTTATAAATCGTTGTCGATCCCCTTGGCAAAGCGTGTGTTATGCCTCCCTTTGTGGCCTGGTCCACACTGAGGATAGCAAGGTAGCACTGATGCTAGTTACTCCTATAGCTGAAGTGACAATTCTCTATGATGTGAATCTGAATGTGATGGTTTAATCCCTGCTAATGCTGGTGGAATGTATACGGATATGAGACCGTCTTAAATTGTGAGTCCGGTGGCACCTTAAAGACTAACATTTATTTGGGCATACACTTTCATGGGTTAAAAAAAACTCACTTCTTCAGAAGTGAGGTTTTTTACCCATGAAAGCGTATGTCCAAATAAATCTGTTAGTCTTTAAGGTACCGCCGGACTCCTTGTTGTTTTTGTGGATACAGACTAAGACAGCTATCCCCAATACTTAAATTATTGTGAGGACCTTGGAATGATTGTACTTCATGAAATGGTTTTATTTTCCAGAACACTATATTTAGAATTGAATTTGTATGTATTAATATTTGATTTATTGTTCCATTTAATGTAGGTAGTTTGAATAGAAGCTCTCACTTTAAGAACATGAACATTACAGAATATGCTTGAAAGAGATTTTGCCTGTAGGGTCACTGAGTGGTAGACCTCATAAAACTTGATTTAATAAACTAAAATTTCCAGAAAGCAAGCATTGTTCTCAAGGTGTAACATTAGCACTTATTAGAGGCCTGGATTCGTCAGGGCACTGCTACTCATAGACGTTAAGGCCAGAAGGGACCATCATGATTGTCTAGTCTGACCTCCTACACGTTGCAGGCCACAGAACCTTGCCCACCAACTCCTATAATAGACCCATAATCTCGGGATGATTTACTGGAGTCCTCAAATCGTGATTTAAAGACTTCAAATTACAGAGAATCCACCATTTACACTAGTTTAAATCTACAAGTGCCCCAGTGCTGCAAAGAGAGACAAAAAACGCCCCCACAGTCTCTGCCAATCTGACCCGGGGGGAAATTCCTTCGTGACCCTAAATATGGCGATCAGTTAAACTCTGAGTATGTGGGCAAGATCCAGCAGCCACACACTTGGGGAAGAATTCTTTGTAATAACTCAGAGCCCTCCCCACTTAGTGTCCCATCACCAGCTGTTAGAGACATTTGCTACTAGCAGTCGCAGATCGGCTATCTGCCATTGTAGGCAGGCTCATCGTACCATCCCCTCCATAAACATGTCAAGCTCAGTCTTGCAGCCAGTTAGGTTTTTTGCCCCCATTGCTCCCCTTGAGAGGCTGTTCCAGAACTTCACGGCTTGGATGGTTAGAAACCTTCATCTAATTTCAAGCCTGAACTTCTTGATGGCCAGTTTATATGCATTTGTTCTTGTCAGCATTGCCCCTTAACTTAAATAATTCTTCCCCCTCCCTGATATTTATCCCTCTGATATATTTATAGAGAGCAATCATATCTCCCCTCAGGCTAAACAAGCCAAGCTCTTTGCATCACCTCTCAAAAGGTAGGTGTAGTGGGGCGGTCACCCCACTCTGGCTCAGAAAGGGTTAAAATCCAGCCCTTGGAGAGGGCTGAGGCTGAGAGCCAATCAGGAAAAGGCTGGGAGGCAGCTAGTCAGGGCCAGGCTGGGCCCTATAAAAGGGCTGCAGGGCCAGAAGGTAGTCAGTCTCTCTCCAGCCTTGGCGAGAGATGGACCTGGCTGCCTGAAAGAGCAAAGGGTACCTTGTACAGCGCAGTGCTGGGGAAGGGCAGGAGGAGCTGGGGGAGCTCCAGCTTGGCAAGCCTCGAGGCAGAGGCCTGGCTGTCAGGGCGGGAAGAGGTATTAGGGCTGTGGGGGGGCAGCCAGGGAAGGAAAAGGCAACAGGTCCAATCCGATGATGATTGGCCACGTCAGACTGCAGTTTGCAGGGAAGGGGCTAGATGAAGACTGGCAGTGGGTCAGTGAGGTGAGGTGGGCTTAGGGGATTGGGGTTCCCTGGGGAGGGGAGGACCCTGCGTGTGGGGGTACTGCTGGGGGGCAATACCCAGGAAAAGGGGCACCACGGGCCGATGAGGGACGCAGGGCCTGAAGTACAGTGGTGGAGACTGACTAGGAAGTAGGTATCAGTAGGGAGACACCGGCCAGCAGAAGGTGCTCCAAGGCTGGGATGAGCTAATTCCCGAGGTAACCAGCAGGAGGTGCCGCGGCAGTGAATGCATGCCATGTTACAGTAGGTTTTCCATTCCTTGGATCATCCTAGTAGCCCTTCTCTGCACCTGCTCCAGTTTGAATTCATATTTATTAAACATGGGAGACCAGAATTGCACACACTATTCCAGATGAGGTCTCACCAGTGCCTTTTCTAATGGCAATAACCACTTCCCTATCTTTACTGGAAATACCTTGCCAGATGCATTAGCCTTTTTCACAGCCACATCACACTGGCAAGTCATAGTCATCCTGTGATCAACCAGTACAACCTGGTCTTTCTTCTTTTCTGTTGCTTCCAACTGATAAGCCCCCAGCTTATAGCAACATTTCTTGGTGTTAGTCCCTAAGTGCATGACCTTGCACTTTGCACTATTAAATTTCATCCCATTTCTATTACTCCAGTTTTCAAGGTCATCCAGAACTTCTTGTATGGTATTCTGGTCCTCCCACATATTAGCAATACCTCCCAACTTTGGGTCATCCACTTATTTTATTAGCACAGTCCTACTCTTTGTGCCAAGGTCATTAATAAAAATGTTAAATAAGATTGGTCCCAACACCGATCTCTGAGGAACTCCACTAGAAACTCCCTCCAGACTGACCGGGGCCAAGCTAACTGGAGCCCTCCCCCCATCCTGGCATGCTTGGCCCCTGACCCCGGCAGTCGAGCCTGGGCAGGGAGTGGGCCGCCACTGACTCCGAGCCAGGCTCTCAGGCAGAACCAGCTCTATCCTGCTCTCCGCCCGGCTGTCAGGACAGTGGCTGAATGTGCAGGGAGGGAGATACAGGGGGGAAGACGCAGGGAGATAAGGACAGAGTCCCTCCCCCCCCCTGCAGGTAACGTGGGGCAAGGATAGTGCTGCAGCCCCAGGCTGGGTGCAGGGTGGGGGATCACTGGGCAGGGGAAACATGTATGGTGGTCACGTGCCCCCTCACCCCAATATAAGGAGTCATATATGCTAGAGATAGACAAGAATGGCCAGGCTGTTGCCACCAGAGAGAATAGAACCAGGAAGAATTCCACACAACTCCAAGTTTCAAAACAATGCCGGGTCTTCAATGGGGAAACTGTGGAAGATAATTTTCAGAATCCAGCAGGTCCAAGGGAATGGAGAGATGCACGGGACACACCTGTGGATGGCAGCTCGGCCCAACCTGTAAGAAAATCAAGGTTGTCCACAAAGAGTTCTCCAACCACCCAAGGAAGACAGATGATCCTTCTTGTGGATTCAATACTCAGAAGAATCAAAAGAATATTCTACAAGGGACAGGCGGACAACAGGACAATGTGCTGCATTCCCAGGGCTAGGCACGAGATGTCACACTAAGGTTTGAGAGGCTTTTGAAGTCGATGGGAAAAGATCCACTGGTGATGGTTCAAAGTAGCACTAATGACACTGCATCACAGCATATCTCACAGATAGTAGATGATATCAGGAAACTTGGAAGCATGGAAATCTAAGCCATCTTCTCTTTAGATCCTTTCTGTCCCATGAGTAAAGGACAGAATGCAGAAGATTCTGAAAGTGAACTACTGGTAAGTGGTGTAGGGTGGAGCATTTTGGTTTCGTGGCACATCGGCCCACCTGCTATGAGGAGAAGGGGCTGTATAGTTGGGATGGTTTCCACCTCAGTAGAAGGGTGACCCATCACCCCAGAGATAGGCTGGCTAGAGTAGTCAGGTGCACGTTACGCTAATAACAAAAGGGAAAGGGAAAAAGAGGGAAGATATAAGCACTCAGCAGCACAAAATCAAGATATTGGGAACAAAATTAATCAAGGAACCAAAGGATATGAAGAGAAGAAATTCTTTAATGGCCGATATCCAGGCTCCTAGCATTGGTCTAAGAAACAAAAGGCACTGGAATTCCTCATTTA
Source organism: Trachemys scripta elegans (assembly GCF_013100865.1). NCBI lineage: Eukaryota > Metazoa > Chordata > Testudines > Emydidae > Trachemys > Trachemys scripta. The sequence continues at coordinate 1,543,941 of NC_048314.1, forward strand.
TAAGCATAAATTCGATCTACTTAGTATTACGAAACCCTGGTGGGATGAGTCACACTATTGGAATGTTAAATTCAATGGTTCTAACCTATTTTGGAAAGATCAAGTGTGCAAAAGGGGAGGGAGAGTGGCACTCTTCAGAAGTAGCATTTCCTGTTTCTGAGTCATGGATAACTTGGAAGAAAATTATCTTGACTGTTTATGGATCAATATCCTAACAGATAAAGCACAAGATGGGGTCTGCTACAGACCACCTAATCACACAAGGGAACAGGATGAGTGGCTCCTTATACGCTTCTTTATAATGGGCAAGAAAAAAAAATTAAAAACAATTATGAGCCATATCAGCTGAGAGGAAGAATTTAATCAGAAAAATGTGGAATGATAATTAGGAATTGTTTAAGACTTTGCTAGATGCCCCCAAAGCCACTGTCCCACAATTGAGGAAGAAGGTTGTGCTGGTTAAAAAACCATGCTGGTTTAGAGAGGATGTGAAGGCAGCTATAAAAAATAATATATAACAAGTGGAAGAAAGAGGAATTTGATAGTAATAAATATAAATCAGAAGCCATGAATTGTAGAAAATTGATAAAGGAAACAAAGGGACACAAGAAGAAATCTACGGCCAACAGAGTTAAAGAAATTAAGGAGTTTTTCAAGTATATTAGGAACAAAAAGAATCCTAAAAATGATATTGGTCCACTACTAGTTGGAAATGGTAGAATTATCAATAATAATGCAGAAAAGGCAGACGTGTTCAATAAATATTTCTGTTCTGTATTTGAGAAAAAACAACAGATGATGTAACCAGATCATATGATAACGCTGTTTCCATTCCTCTAGTATCTGAGGAGGATGTTAAAGAGAAGCTACTAAAGTTGGATATTTTAAAAACCAGCAGGTCTGGATAACATACATCCAAGAGTTTAAAAAAAGCTGGCTCAGAAACTTGTTGGTCTGTTAATGTTGATTTTCAATACGTTTTGGAACAACAGGAAAAATCCAGAAGAGCAGAAGAAAGTGAATTTTGTGCTAATAAATTAAAAAGATGCATGAGATGACACAGGTAATTATAGGCCTGTTGGTCTGACATTGATCCCAGGCAAGATAACGGAGTGGATGATATAGGACTTGGTCAATAAAAAGAGTTAAAGGCGGGTAATATAATTAATGCTACTTATCATGGATTAGTGAAAATAGATCCTGTCAAACTATCTCGATATCTTTTTTTGATGAGATGACAAGTTTGGCTGATAAAGGTAATAGTGTTGATGTAATGTACTTAGACTTCTGTAAGGCATTTGACTTGATACAGCATGACATTTTGATTACAAAATTAGACAAATATAAAATGTATGATGTATGTATAGCACACATTAAATAGATTAAAAACTGGCTAACTGATAGATCTAAACATGTAATTGTAAATGAGGAATCATCATCAGAAAGATATGTTTTTAATGGGGTCCTGACGGGATCAGATTTTGGCCCTATGCTATTTAAAATTTTTATCAATGACCTAGAAGAAACCATAAATTCCTCACTGATAAAGTGTGCAGATGACACAAAAATTGGGTGACTGGTAAATAATGAAGAGGACAGGTCTCTGATTCAGAGTGATCTGGCTGCAAGCCAATAATGTGTGTTTTGTTTTAATATGGCTAAATGTAAGGTCTTACATCTAGGAACAAAGAAATGAGGGATCATAGAATCTCAGGGTTGGAAGGGACCTCAGAAGGTCATCTAGTCCAACCCCCTGCTCAAAGCAGGACCAATCCCCAGACAGATTTTTGCCCCAGATCTCTAACTGGCCCCTCTCAAGGATTGAGCTCACAACCCTGGGTTTAAGCAGGCCAATGCTCAAAGCACTGAGCTATCCCTCCCCACAATGGGGATGGGGAACCCTGTCCTGGAAATCAGTGACTGAAAAAGATTTGGGGATGGGGTAGATAAACAACTGAACATGAGCTCCTAAGGTGACACTGTGGCCAAAAGGGCTAATGGAACACTTGGAGGCATAAACAGGGGACTCTCAAGTAGGAGTAGAGATACTATTTTACATCTGCAAAAAGAAGAACAGGAGTACTTGTGGCACCTTAGAGACTAACAAAGGTGCCACAAGTACTCCGTTCTTCTTTTTGCGGATACAGACTAACACGGCTGCTACTCTGAAACCTATTTTACATCTGTATTTGGCACTGGTGCAACCACTTCTGGAATCCTATGTCCCATTCTGGTGTCCACAATTCAAGAAGGATGTTGATAAATGACAGAGCATTCAGAGAAGAGCCATGAGAATGATTAAAGGATTAGAAAACAGGCCTTATAGTGACATACTCAAAAAGCTCCATCTATTTAGTTTACCAAAGAGAAGGCTAAGGGGTGACTCGGTCACAGTTTAAAATACCTACACGGGGAACAAAAATTTGACAATGGGCTCTTGGATTTAGCAGAGGAAGGTAGAACACAATCCAATGGCTGGAAATTGAAGCTAGATAAAAAGGCACACCTTATTTCCAGTTTAAATTGAAGTGAGAGTAATTAATCATTGGAACAATTTACCAAGGGATGTGGTGATTCTCCATCACTGACCATTTTTAAATCAAGATTGGATGTTTTTCTAAAAGCTCTGCTGTAGGGATTATTTTGCGACAGGTCTCTGGCCTGCGTCATACAGGAGATCAGACTAGGTGATCATAATGGTCCCTTCTGGCCTTGGAATCTATGAATCCAATCAGCAGTAGACACTCTGCACCTCTCACCTTGCAAAGAATCACAATCTTCCTCAGATTGATGGGGATTATATCTTCAGAAATTTACATCGCCTCAAAATGAGAACCCTGAAACACTGGCCGGCAAGGACCTGATTACCATGTACAGGCAGCATGGATCAAAAGTTTCCCATTCCAGAGAAGATGCTACTGTCTCCAAATTGTTGGTTTTAACCTCCCAGCATCCTCAGAAGTGTAGCTCCAGCTATACCAATTACCACAGACAGAGTCTGCATGGGCTGGAAAGCTCACTGCAACAGTATGACAGCATGGAGGATTGGAATCTCCCATACAGGAAGTAACTATCAACCTCTGACAGCAATTAATTGGGCATTTAAAACATTTCTACCTCATTGCCAGCAGAGAGATGTCCATATTGTCAAGGACAACACCACAGCAGTGATTTACATAAACAAACAGGAAGGTGCCCTTGGCACAAAACTGCGCAGGGAGGGAATAGCTCTGTGGGAGTGGCACATTCTCCTCGATATGTATCCAATGGCCTTGCATCTAGCAGGGAAAGACAACAACCTAGCAGACCAATTAAGCGGAAAATTATGGACACTCATGAATGGGTCACTGAAAACATTGGTACCAAAAGTGATCCTCGCCTGGTGGGGCCATCCAGGCATGGACCTTTTCATAGCTAAACAGAAGGCGAATGCTGAAAATTGTGCTTGAAAATAGGGTGGTACAGTCATTCCATCTTGGCTGCATTCCTCACAGCCTGGAGCCAAAGGCCTCTTTATACGTTTCCTTCTTTTCCACTCATACGGAAGGTCATAAGGATGGAAAAGCAGGACAAGACCAAAATGATTTAAATTACACCAGCATGAGCCAGACATCAGTGGTTCCCTGACCTGCTTCACCTCTCAGCAGGGAGCTATCAATGACTCCTTGTCTCCCCAGATCTACGGACTCAGCAACACAGTGGAGCTTAGCATTCAGACCCGGTCTCCCTTCACCTCACTGCTTGGGCAAATAGGACTTTAACCCACCTGGAACTACTTTGTTCAATGGATGTTCAAAAGTTTTAGTTCATTCTAGGAAAAAAAACCTCATCTCAGAAGTGATACAGTTTAAAATGGAAAAGATTAATGCTTTGGGCAAACATCTGTCCAATCCATATTGGAGTATTTGCTGCAGCTTAAACTCGGAGACCTCTCACTATTCTTGTTAAGGTTCATTTCTCAGCCATATCAGCCTCTATTCCACCGCTGACAAAAGATCAGTGTTTGCCCATGAAAGTAAAAAAAAAAAAAAAAATTCCAAGAAGTCTCAACAATATCTACCCTTCTGTTAAAAGTCCTACACCTTCATGGGATTTTAATTTGGTTCTCACACAGCTAATGAAGCATCTATATGAGCCAATGGGAAAATGTTCTTTATTCTATTTATCGATTAAAATAGCATTCTTGGGTGCAGTTACATCTGCAAGAAGAGTAAGCAAAATAGATGTACTCAGAACAGAACTCTACTTTACAATTTTTTGTAAGGACAAAGCAGTTTCTCCCAAAGGTAGACACGAATTTTCACATCAGTCAATCAATACATTTTACCTCTGTTTTTTCCTGAACCTCGTTCACACGAGGCAAGGTAAATGCCATATGTTAGATGTAAAAGGAGCTTTAACTTATTATTTAGACAGGACTAAAGAATTCAGGCATTCTCTAAATGTCTTTATCTTGTACTCTGACAACAAAAAAGAGCAGACCATGTCTTTCCAACCATTACCCAGATGGCCTAAGCACTATGTAGAAGAGGCCTACATTTAACTGCTGTCCATCTCCATCAGGGGATAAGGTCCCACCCTACCAAAGCCAAGGTGGATTCAATGGCATGCCTAAGACACATACCAATTACAGAAATTCAGAAAGCCGTCAAACAGAGCTTCAGACACATTTAAAAAAAACACTGCTCTCTGGACCTAGGGTTCAGCTCTACTATTCAATTTGGCAGAGCAGTCATTCAATCTTTTCTTAATTAAGACTCCTCGTCCTACCTTCCTTAGCCGGACTACTGTTTGGCAATCTATCCCATGCATGGGAATATGTGGAGGCCGTTTACTTGTAACCAGAGTTCTTTGAGATGGACTCTGCAAATTCACTCTCCCTCAACCACCTTCCCCTCTTCCTCAGAGGCCTACTTACAACGTGGACCTGAGGAGGTGGTGATGGAAGGACTGAGACGGACAGAGTGCCGGGGGCCCTTTTATAGCCTCACTCTCAGAACATTCAGGAACAGTGAGGGGGGGAGCAAGAGGGGACGTGTGAGTGCTCCAGTGGGCACTGCTATGTAAGAGTCCGTCTTCAGAGCTGCACCAGCCGACGCATCCCTTGAGTGGGCATATGCAGAGGCCACTCAAAGACCTCCGGTAACATGTAAGTAACTGTTGTTCATTGTGCAGTGAGTGCTGAGATTCTGTTCAACCTGGGCTAGAGAAAAGGAAGGAGACATAGTCAGAGGTGGATTCATAGATCCACCGATTTTAAGGCCAGAAGGGACCATTGTGATCATCTGCTCTGCTGGCGTGGCACAGGCGGAGAATTGCACTGAGTGATTTACCACATTTTATGTATTGTACTTTGAATGTATCAACTCTGATGGCGATATCCTTCTTAAAGACAAAAATTAAAACTGGGTTAACCTTTCCCCTCTGAATTAGAGACCGACTAAAACAGGAATCTTCTGACCTCACCCTTATACTTGCAACTGGACTTTTGGGATCAGCTCCAAACTTGGGTGTTGCAACCCCTAACCCCTAGGTGCCTGGCCACCCACTGGAATTCACATCCCCAACCTTAGGGCCCAGGCTCTTCATATGATGCCTGGGGACAATTAGGCACCTACGGGAAGGATCCTCAGAAGACAGCAAACTGGGAAGGGAGCTGCCAAAGCTAGCCAGGCGTGAAATGCAGAGGAAAGGGATGGAGCTTAGATCCAGATCTTCGATGGTAATTAGGTGCTTAACTCCCCCCATTGACGTAGACTTTAGGTGCCTGACTGACGGACCAGAGACAGATCCCTCCTTCTGCTCAGGATCTTCAGCTGTGAACTCTCTCTCCTGGAGTGAGGCACCAAAGCGAGGTCCACCACTCAGTCAGCCCATGCCCTCACAGCGGCTGAAACCCTGAGTTTTCTAACTGAAACCCAAGTGTGTGAGACAGATGACCCAACAGCCTAGTGGCCAGGGCACTCATCCAGAGCATGGAAGGCTTGTATTCAAATCCTGGCTCTTTCTGATTTGGAACAGGGACTTCAGCCCACCTGCCAGGTGGGTGCTCCAACCAGCACACTGTTGGGTGCTCCAGGGTGGGAATCTATCCCACTTGGTATAAGTAATTAGCTATTAATTGGAGCAGGGACGTCAGCCTGGATCTCCCACATCCCAGCTAGTACCCTGATCACCAGCTTATAGAGTCAGTCTGTCTTAGCCAGGGATTATATTTAATAACTGTTTCAACAGGATTCAGAGTAACAGCCGTGTTAGTCTGTATCCGCAAAAAGAAGAACAGGAGTACTTGTGGCACTTTAGAGACTAACAAATTTATTAGAGCATAAGCTTTCGTGGACTACAGCCCACTTCTTCGGATGCATATAGAATGGAACATTTGCTCCAATCCCTCGGATAGAGACAAGCACCTACAAGATCTCTATCAAGCATTCTTAAAACTACAATACCCACCTGCTGAAGTGAAAAAACAGATTGACAGAGCCAGACGAGTACCCAGAAGTCACCTCCTACAAGACAGGCCCAACAAAGAAAATAACAGAACACCACTAGCTGTCACCTTCAGCCCCCAACTAAAACCTCTCCAGCGCATCATCAGAGATCTACAACCTATCCTGAAAGATGATCCTTTACTCTCACAGATCTTGGGAGACAGACCTGTCCTCGCTTACAGACAACCCCCCAACCTAAAGCAAATACTCACCAGCAACCACACATCACTGAACAAAACCACTAACCCAGGAACCTATCCTTGTAACAAACCCCGATGCCAACTCTGTCCACATATCTATTCAAGTGACATCATCATAGGACCTAATCACATCAGCCACACCATCAGGGGCTCGTTCACCTGCACATCTACCAATGTGATATATGCCATCATGTGCCAGCAATGCCCCTCTGCCATGTACATTGGCCAAACCGGACAGTCTCTACGCAAAAGAATTAATGGACACAAATCTGACATCAGGAATCAAAATACTCAAAAACCAGTGGGAGAACACTTTAACCTGTCTGGTCATTCAGTGACAGACCTGCGGGTGGCTATATTACAACAGAAAAACTTCAAAAACAGACTCCAAAGAGAGACTGCAGAGCTAGAATTGATATGCAAACTAGACACAATCAACTCCGGTTTGAATAAGGACTGGGAATGGCTGAGCCATTACAAACGTTGACTCTATCTCCCCTTGTAAGTACTCTCACACTTCTTATCACGCTGTACTCGGCTAGCTTGATTATCACTTCAAGTTTTTTTTTTCTCTTAATTAATTGGCCTCTCAGAGTTGGTAAGACAACTCCCACCTGTTTATGCTCTCTGTATGTGTGTATATATATCTCCTCATTATATGTTCCATTCTATATGCATCCGAAGAAGTGGGCTGTAGTCCACGAAAGCTTATGCTCTAATAAATTTGTTAGTCTCTAAGGTGCCACAAGTACTCCTGTTCTTCTTATTTCAACAGGAGACATTCAAAGAAGCCTATCCCAGGAGAACCAATAGCTATGGTATTCACTAGGGATGTGGGAGACAGAGCAGGGATTTGAAGTTGGGTCTCCCTTAAACCTCCCTGAAGGGGGGCTCCAAAGAGGATGGAGCTCAGCTGTTCTCAGTGGTGGCAGATGACAGAATAAGGAGCAATGGTCTCAAGTTGCAGTGGGGGAGGTCTGAGTTGGATATTAGGAAACACTATTTCATTAGGAGGGTGGTGAAGCAGTGGAATGGGTTATCTAGGGAGGTGGTGGAATCTCCATCCTAAGAGGTTTTTAAGGTCAGGCTTGACAAAGCCCTGGCTGGGATGATTTAGTTGGTGTTGGTCCTGCTTTGAGCAGGTGATTGGACTAGATGACCTCCTGAAGTCTCTTCCAACCCTGATATTCTATGATTCTATGATTATCCCAGGTGAATTCCTTAATTACCTGGATGGGTGCACACACACACAAAAATGCATGCTCCGAGGGCTGTCTTTTGTGCTGGTATCAGGTCTTAGGTGTGCACACCTCCCAGATAGGGCCCCACCAGTGAGATGGGGCAGTTTGAGCACCCTGCTTCAGGGCCATCAGGGCAAGAGCTTTGAATAGCTCATTAGCTCTGGGGTGGTGTCTGGACTTAGGGGTTCTGCATATGCCCACCATGAAAACTTAGTTAACTACAGCATAGGCAGCAGGTGAGCAGCTGGTTTGAGAATGTCATTGGCACTTAAATGTTGAACGTAGGTGCCTGAAGGGACAGATAGGCACCTAAGTAACTTTCTGAATTTGGGCCTTTGTGATTGGGGAAAAAAGGAATTTGGATTGTAATCAAAACTCAACCAATGAGGAGTTGCTAAACCAAATCAGGCATCCATAGATCTGTTTAACCCAGCTGGCCTTGCACCACTCATCCAGCCCCTGTGTCTTGGTTTCTCCATCTGTGAAATGTGGATAATGATACACCTCTTTGCAATGGAGTGGAAGCCACTGGCAAATTTCTAAGATTTTCAGAGGGAAAAGAGGATGAGGAGAAGGTTCATTTTGCAGTGAAATGGTTGAGGAACTGCTTGGGCTAGTCCTGTAGGTCTTGTTCTCTCCTACCTGAAATGGCTTTCCGTTGGATCAGGTTTGGGACATCCAGCTGTGGGAGCTGATTGTATCTGCTTAGATCCACTGTCTCAGTCACTGCATCCAAAGGCACTCCCTCAATCCTAACAGGCTGAAAACCAAAGTAAAACAAGCGCCAATGAAATCTTCTTCCTCTCTTGGGTCTCTTATGTCCCCAGCATTGCCAGAGCCCACAGATCACATCTCCTGCCTGTTTTTATCCCTTTACTGCACTTTAACACCTGGGACTAATCTGAGAAACTCTTGTGCAGTCACTGATATGGCAGATCAGCTGGCTAGCCATGGCAAATTTTCAAGGGTTCAGCTGAGAATAATGGGAGCTGTTAAGTGCCAAAATCTTTTGAAAATCGGTCCTATAAACTAGTGCTTAGAGCAAGGGACAAGGATGCAGGACTCCTTGGATCTGCATCCAACACTGCTACTGACTTGCTTGGGGAAAATCACCTAATCTCTGCCTTCAATGGATTTGCACAAGCATGACTGATTATAACCTGGTAAGGAATCCTTTTCACCCATAGCAAGGAACAGACTGCAGCACACTCTCCCATAGCTGGGTTGGTGCTACAGGGTTAAAAGGAATAAAAAATAGTAAAATCTTGGTTCTGTCACTAAAATCAGCAGATATGATTAGACACACAGAGGGTACATCGACACAGCAACCGTCCCCCTCCCCCCTGGTCAATTAACTTGGGCTCATGCTACAGGGCTAAAAATAGACGTCCAGACTCTGAGACCTGGTGAGAGGAGAGAATCTCAGAGCCCAGGCTTCAGCCCAAGCCTGAACACCTACACGGCTACTTTTAGCCCCCTAGCATGAGCCCTGGGAGGCTGTCAGCTGACTCACAGCTCCAAGAGTCACTGCTACGGGGGGGGGGGGGGGCATTGTTGCTGTGTAGACGTACCCACTGCAAAGCAATCTGCTGACTCAGACGGTGTCCTTGCCAGTAATAAGAATGGAGCTGCACTTTAATACATTACTCTGTTTCTCTTTGCTCCCATGGCTGGTCCGATTAGCTCCATTGGGGTGAGAGTAGAGAGACTTCTTTTCAAAAAAGGAATAAAAAGACAAAAAAAACAAAAACAAAACAGAGAAACAGGAAATGGTTCAAAAACCAAAATCCAGGCATGGAAAACTCCTCCTTCGTACCCACATAGTAGTTCTGTTCAGGAGTTCCCCTCCTGCTCATGCACCTACATACTGCTGGTATCCGAAAATTCCACTCTGGTCAGTGGTAGCAAAGCACGAAGGTTTCCTTATGGCCATGTACGAACCTGGAGAGTGCCAGCATACTACTGAAACCCGTCCCCCATGGCCCCTTCCCACCGGGCCTAAATCATTGTGCATAAATCAGGAGCACCAGAAGCTTCCTAGAAGCAGGGGGGCCACCAGTGCCTGGACTGTGGGCCTCACCCCACTCCTCCCTCAAGGCCTCTCCCCTCCTCCTAGACCCCACTCTCACTCCACCTGTTCCCCCTGAGGCACTTTTAAAAGTGATGGGGCCCGGATCCCGCCCCGTTCCGGCGCCCTTGGCATAGATTCATAGATTTCAGTATGATGATGTAGTCTGAGCTCTTGTCTAACACAGGCCAGAAACCTTCCCCTAAATGATCAAGTCACTTCTTAGCCTTCTCTTGGCTAAACTAAATAGAGTGATTAAATATTCGTTGGGACGGAGAGAGAGTAAAAATGACTCCCCAGGTGCATGCCCTAAGCACTAAGCTGTAAAGTGCGTGGACCCTTGAATTCCGGTCCCGGCTCCCATGAAGATTTAGTTATAAAAAATGGAACAGCTTCACCAGGAGAGAGTGAGCGAGAGCGCCCTCCTGAGTATGCAATAGCTTGGTGGTTAGGACACTCCCCAGGGAGGTGGCAGACCTGGGTTCAGATCCCTGCTCCAAATTAGACAGACTAGGGATTTGAACCCAGGTCTGCCACCTTCAAGGTGAACACCCTGACCCATTGGCTGTAATGGGGACTCTTCCATGCTTTGTAAGCAAGAACTGACCTGGCTTAGGTGCCTAACGCCAGGAGCGGGCTCTCAGCTGAGAATCCTGACCAGGTGGGCGGTGCCTAAATACACCTGTGGATCTGCCCCCTCCTCCCCCAGGTTCTACAGCGATGAACATGGTGAATGCACTTATATAGAACAGAAATAAGGCCGACATTTTTCACAGTGAGGGTAATTAACCGTTGGATCAACTCACCAAGGGTCATGGTGGATTCTCCATCACGGACCATTTCTAAATCAAGATTGGATGTTTTTTCAAAAAGATCTGCTCTAGCACAACCAGAAGTTGTTGAGCTTGATGCAGGAATCACTGGGGGAGGTTCTGCGCTCTGTGTCATGCAGGATGTCACCATTCCAGCATTAAGATCTATGAATCTATGCACTGGATAGTAGTAGTGAGGCACAGAACTCTCCTCCTTGCCCACATACCAGGGCAGTGCCATTCCAGATTCTCCCTCTTCCAGGCCTGTAGGAAGTTCTTGGTAATGCCAGAATAGCAGGGAGATCTCGCCCATGCTCATGTACGTTTGCAGTGTGGCAGAGTGAACTCATCACCATCCATCCCCGCACATCTCTGGGCAGCAGCATACCCCTTTCCTTGCTCACATACCTGAACAGTGTAAGGACAGCAGAGAGAACTCTCTTTGTGTCCACATACCTGGGTAGAGAGAACTCCCACCGTGTCTACACAACTGTGTGCTGTAGGTCTGGCAGGGAACTCTCAAAATCCCCACATGCTCACAGGCCTGGAGAGTACCAGAATGGTAGGGACTTCTCCATGCCAGCACAAAGCCAGCTTGACCCAGATCACTCCCTGTGTAGAGCCACAGAGTGTAACAGAGCGAACCTTCTCCACGCGGCCTATCTCTGCAGGAGACGTGTGGCACAGAGCTCTCGCCCATCCACGCCCACATACCTGTTTGTTTCCACGGAGGCAGGGAGAGCTTCTCCATCCCTGCCCACAAGCCAGTGCCACATCAGGATGGCAGGGTCCATGATTCTTTTGCTGCCCACATGCCAGTGCAATGTCAGGATAGCAGGGTCCCTTCCTCTCCTCCTGCCCAGATGCCAGTTGCATGCCAGTAGGGGAGGACGAACTCTTCCATCCATGCCCACATGCCAGTCTAATGCCAGGATGGCAGGGGATATATTTTCTCTGCTCACGTAGTTGCGTGGAGTCACCAGTGTCCGTGTCCACCCACGACTGTTGTACCTTTGCTGGCAGGAGCATTAGCAGTGGGGCTCTTGATTCAGTGGCTGGTGTTGGATAGCATGGTCCAAACTGGGCATTTTGGTAGGGAATAAACCCTGTAAAACAGAGCAAGCCAAGCTACATGAATGTGTATCTGGAAGTAATCAGGAGAAGGAGAGAGTGCCCATTTCAAAGGGGGGGGGGAGGTCTGTCCCACAGACTATGTGCACTGGGGAGGTCCCACTGTGCCCAGACGACAGACATATCGAAAGCTGCAGTGCTGCACACACATGAGCAGATCTCCTAGCAGCAGTGACATTAACATGAACATTTTTGAGGCATGCTATAGACACTCCCCTGGAGCCAGCGGAATGAGATCAGAGCCCCGCAGGTATCCCCCAATCTGTCCCATCATAACGCCTTAGCACAGTCTAGTTACTTAGCTCTGGTCTACACTACAAGTTTAGGTCGACTTTAGCAGCATTAGATCGATTTAACCCTGCACCCGTCCACACAACGAAGCCATTTTTGTTGACTTAAAGGGCTCTTAAAATTGATTTCTGTACTCCTCCCTGACAAGGGGTTTAGTGCTGAAATCGACATCGCCAGGTCGAATTTGGGGTAGTGTGAATGCAATTTGATGGTATTGGTAGGGTGACCAGACGTCCCGATTTTATCGGGACCGTCCCGATATTTCCTTGTTTGTCCCGCGTCCCGACCGACATGCGGTCGGGACAACCGGACAAACAAGGAAATGCCCCGGAGCCTAGAGCCCGGAAGTACTCGCACCCCTCCCCCCCCGCCCCGACTCCGCCCCCTCCTCCCCCGATTGGCTCCCTCCCCGAATCCCCGCCTCTTCCCCCGGCTCACCCTTCCTCCCCCCTCCGCAAGCGCTGGAGGGAGGCCCGGGAGACACAGGGGAAGCGCGGGGCCGGGGTGAGTGAGAGTCCGGCCTGGCCCCGAG
>NC_048314.1:1556865-1576638 GCF_013100865.1 Trachemys scripta elegans
AATGGTCCACACTTTACACAATTACAATAGACCCTCAGAGTTACATTTTATATTTCTAGTTTTAGATACAAGAGTGGTACATTTATGCAAATCAGATGATCATACTCAGTAGATTATAAGCTTTGTAATGATACCTTACAAGAGACCTTTTGCATGAAGCATATCCCAGTTACGTTACATTCACTTATTACCGTATTTTCTCTAAAACTACCTCAGTTACATTATATTGACTTATTATCAAGTTTTTATAAAACCATATAGACTGCACAACGTCACAGCGAGCTCATCAGCACAGGTGACCATGCAGTTCCAAAATCACAAAACAGCTCCAGCATGGACCAAACGGGAGGTACTGGATCTGATCACTGTTTGGGGAGACAAATCCATGCTATCAGAACTCCATTCCAAAAGACGAAATGCCAAAATATTTGAAAAAATCTCCAAAGGCATGATGGACAGAGGCTACAACAGGGACCCCCCAGCGGTGCCACGTGAAAATTAAGGAGCTCAGGCAAGCCTACCAAAAAACCAAAGAGGCAAATGGCCGTTTCGGGTCAGAGCCCCAGACATGCCGCTTCTATGATGAGCTGCATGCAATTCTGGGGTGGGGGGTCCCTACCACTACCCCACCCCTGTCCGTGGACTCCTGCAACAGGGATGCGGATTTTGGGGACGAGGAAGATGAGGAGGTGGAGGGTGATGAGGATAGTGCACAGCATGCAAGTGGAGAAACCATTCTCCCTGACAGCCAGGAACTGTTCATCACCCTGGATCTAATACCCTCCCAACCCTTCCAAGGTGGGCTCATGCACCATGAAGCCAGAGATGCCACCTCTGGTGAGTGTACCTTTGTAAATATAATGCATGGTTTAAAAGCAAGTGTGTTTAATGATTAATTTGCCCTGAAGACTTGGGATGCATTTGCGACCAGTACAGCCCCTCCTTTTAAATGGCCAACCCAACAGATGCTTGGTATGGGAAAGGAGGGCACTGCTGTTTGAAACCATTCCCACATGTTGTGAAGGTTGAAGAAGCTGAAAGACTGTGGCTTACCATGGCTGCCTGCAAGCCGAATTCTGTTGCCCGGCCCTGCGTGTGTGATCTCTCACACCAAACCGACAGGCCCTCAATATAAGAGGCAAAATGCGACCTTGTACCGAAAGCACCTGTGCTATGTAATGTTAACAGCTTGGTTCACCATGAAAGAGTCTACACATTGTTCTCTAAAATGTGTCTTTTTAAATACTACTCTCCCTTTTTTTCCTCCTGCAGCTGCAAATGTTTCAACGCTCCTGTCATAACTATAAAAGGAAGGGTAACAGATCTCCTGTGTACAGTACTATAAAATCTCTCCTGGCCAGAGACTCCAAAATCCTTTTATCTGTAAAGGGTTAAGAAGCTCAGGTAACCTGGCTGACACCTGACCCGAAGGACCAATAAGGGGACAAGATACTTTCACATCTTGGGGGGGGGGGGAGGCTTTTGTTTGTGCTCTTTGTTTTGGGGGTTGTTCGCTCTTGGGACTACGAGGGACCAGACATCAATCCAGGCTCTCCAAATCTTCTGAACAAGTCTCTCATATTTCAAACTTGTAAGTAAACAGCCAGGCAAGGCGTGTTAGTTTATCTTTGTTTTCTCAACTTGTAAATGTACCTTTTGCTAGTGTTTATCTCTGTTTGCTGTACTTTGAACCTAAAGCTAGAGGGGGGTCCTCTGAGCTCTTTAAGTTTGATTACCTGTAAAGTTATTTTTCCATCCTGATTTTACAGAGAGGATTTTTACCTTTTTCTTTAATTAAAAGCCTTCTTTTTAAGAACCTGATTGATTTTTCCTTGTTTTTAGATCCAAGGGGGTTGGATCTTGATCCACCAGGAGTTGGTGGGAGAAAGGAGGGGGATGGTTAATTTCTCCTTGTTTTAAGATCCAAGGGATTTGGATCTGTATTCACTAGGGAATTGGTGGAGAGTCTCTCAAGGCTTCCCAGGGAAGGGAATTAGCTTTGGGAATGGTGGCAGCAGACCAGATCTAAGCTGGTAGTTAAGCTTAGAAGTTTTCATGCAGGCCCCCACATTTGTACCCTAAAGTTCAGAGTGGGGAAGCAGCCTTGATAGCTCCCCCTATCATCTCTGTCCCAGAGGCTAGCGCAGATAAGAAGGCGAAAAAACGCACTCGCGATGAAATGTTCTCTGAGCTCATGTAGTCCTCACACACTGAAAGATCTCAGCAGAATGCGTGGAGGCAAACAATGTCAGAGTCCAGGAAAGCAGAAAATGAACACGAGGACAGGAGGGACGAACGAGAGGGGAGGTGGCAGGAGCAAGATGAGAGATGGCGGCAGTGCGATGAGAGGAGGCAGGAGGCAATGCTGAGGCTACTAGGGGATCAAACTGATATGCTCCGGCATCTGGTGGAGCTGCAGTAAAGGCAGCAGGAGCACAGACCGCCGCTACAGCCCCTGTGTAACCACCCGCCCTCCTCCCCAAGTTCCATAGCCTCCTCACCCAGATGTCCAAGAATGCGGGGGGGGGCTCCGGGCACCCAACCACTCCACCGCAGAGGACTGCCCAAGCAACAGAAAGTTGGCATTCAATAAGTTTTGAAGTGCAGTGTGGCCTTTTCCTTCCCTCCTCCCTTCATCCACCACCCCACCCAGTGCTTCCCTCCTCCCCCACCCCTTCTGGGCTACCTTGGCAGTTATCCCCCTATTTATGCATGATTAGAATGCATAAAGAATAAAGAATGCATGATTTTGAAACAATAATGACTTTATTGCCTCTGCAAGCGGTGATCAAAGGGGGGAGGGGTGGTTGGCTTTTTACAGGGAAGTAGAGTGAACCAGGGGGCGGGTTTTCATCAGGAGAAACTAACAGAACTGTCACACCGTAGCCTGGCCAGTCATAAAACTGGTTTTCAAAGCTTCTCTGATGCACAGCACACCCTGCTGTGCTCTTCTAATCACCCTGGTGTCTGGCTGCATGTAATCAGCGGCCAGGCGATTTGCCTCAACCTCCCACCCCACCATAAACGTCTCCCCCATACTCTCACAGATATTATGGAGCATTCAGCAAATGGCAATAACAATTGGAATATTGGTTTCGCTGACGTCTAACTGAGTCAGTAAACAGCGCCAGCACGCTTTTAAACGTCCAAATGCACATTCTACCACCATTCTGCACTTGCTCAGCCTATAGTTGAACAGCTCCTTACTACTGTCCAGGTGCCTGTGTCTGGCTTCATAAGCCATGGCATTAAGGGGTAGGCTGGGTCCCCAAGGATAACTATAGGCATTTCAACATCCCAAACAGTTATTTACTGGTCTGGGAAGTGAGTCCTTTCCTGCAGCTGTTCAAACAGACCAGAGTTCCGGAAGATGCGAGCGTCATGTACCTTTCCCGGCCATCCCACGTTGATGTCAGTGAAACATCCCTTGTGATACACCAGTGCTTGCAGCACCATTGAAAAGTACCCCTTGTGGTTTATGTACTGGCTGCCAAGGTGGTCCAGTCCCAAGATAGGGATATGCGTTCCATCTATCGCCCCACCACAGTTAGGAAATCTCATTGCAACAAAGCCATCCACTATGACCTGCACATTTCCCAGAGTCACTACCCTTGATAGCAGCAGCTCAGTGATTGCGTTGGCTACTTGGATCACAGCAGCCCTCACAGTAGATTTACACACTCCAAATTGATTTCCGACTGACCGGTAGCTGTCTGGCGTTGCAAGCTTCCAGAGGGCTATCGCCACTCGCTTATCAACTGTGAGGGCTGTCCTCATCTTGGTATTCTGGAGCTTCAGGGCAGGGGAAAGCAAGTCACAAAGTTCCATGGAAGTGCCCTTACGCATGCGGAAGTTCCGCAGCCACTGGGAATCATCCCAGACCTGCAACACGATGCGGTCCCACCAGTCTGTGCTTGTTTCCCGGGCCCAGAATCGGCGTTCCACGGCATGAACCTGCCCCATTAACACCATGATGTCCAAATTGCCAGGGCCTGTGCTTTGAAAGAAGTCTGTGTCCATGTCCTCATCACTATTGTGATCGCGCTGCCGTCGCCTCCTCACCTGCTTTTGCAGGTTCTGGTTCTGCACATATTGCAGGATAATGCGCAAGGTGTTTACAATGCTCACAACAGCAGCGGTGAGCTGAGCGGGCTCCATGCTTGCCGTGGTATGGCGTCTGCAGGAGAGCCGGAGAGCAGAGACGACGGATGCCATGAGAATAGATATTTATACCGAATGACGAGACAACCTGCGAGGTGGATTCATGGCACCAGGAGAGCAGAGTTAGCAGAAGCGGTGGTTGGATGACGACGGCTATCAGTCCTACTGCACCGTCTGCTGAAAGCAGTATGCGTCTGCACGGAAAAAAGGCGCGAAACAATTGTCTGCTGTTGCTTTCACGGAGGGAGGGATGACTGACGACATGTACCCAAAACCACCCGTGACAATGTTTTTGCCCCATCAGGTATTGGGAGCTCAGAATTCCAATGGGCAGCGGAGACTGCGGGAACTGTGGGATAGCTACCCACAGTGCAATGCTCCGAAAGTCGACGCTAGCCACGGTACTGTGGACGCACTCCGCCGACTTAATGTGCTTAGTAGGGGGACACACAATCCACTGTAAAATCACTTCCTAAAAATCAGCTTCTATAAATTTGACCTAATTTCCAAGTGTAGACATACCCTCAGAGCCTTCTCTCCAGAGCCCGGGCACTTAAATTCATCACTTTGCTAGAACTAAAATATCATGGACTGAACAGAGATGCTGGATTTATGGCTTATTACAACAATCCATAACTCACTTACAACCCTCCCAGCTGCTCCCTCCCTTCCTGTCCCCGCTTATGACTGGAGAGGTGTTAACGGGCCACTTCATCTTGAATGGTCCCTTGAAATATGTGTTAACTCTTATGCTAAACAATCTGTTCCCCCTTGTATTTAGCAGTGACTCTCTCAGGGTAAGTCTACACTACAAAATTAAGTTGACCTAAGTTACATTGATGTATGACCACGGAAGTAATTAAATTGCTTTTGCCTGTCCACACTATGCTCCTTGTGTTGGCGGTGCACATCCTCACCAGAAGCGCTTACACTGACTTAATTGTCAGCGTGGGGTGTTGTGGGATGGCTTCAGAAAGGCAGAAACAGTCGATATAAGCAATGCAATGTCTACACTGACACTGCATCAACCTAACTGCATCAACCTAAGTGCTATACCTCTTGCAGAGGTGGAGTTAAGTTGGTGTAGTGGGTGAGTTACATCTGCAGGAGCTACATTTTAGTTAACTCTGTCGTGTAGACCAGGACTGAGTTAGTTTCCCAGACCAGAGGAAGAGCTTTGTGTAATCTCGAAAGCACGTTTCTCTCACCAACAGAAGTTGGTCCACTAAAAGATATTACCTCATCCACCTTGTCTTTCTAGACTTCTGTAAAATATTTGACTTGGTACAGAAGGCATTTTGATTAAAATACTATAATGATATGAAATTAACACGGCACACATTAAATGGATTAAAAACTGGCTACCTGATAGGTCTCAAAATCTAACTGTAAATAGGGAACGGTCAATGAGGGTGGCATATTTCCAATGGGGTCCTGCAGGGATCGGTTCTTGGCCTTACGCTATTTAATATTTTGTTAATGACCTGGAAGAAAACAAAAAATAATCACTAATAATGTTTACAAAGAACACACAAATTGTGGGAGTGATAAATAAGGCTGCGTTTTAGTCACGGGCATTTTTAGTAAAAGTCATGGTCAGGTCACGGGCAGCAAGCAAAAATTCACGGCCCGTGACCTGTCCATGACTTGTACTATATGTCCCTAACTAAAACTTGGGTACTCTGGAGCTGGGGGTGGCTCAAGGGCACCACAGGTGCTCTTGGGGGAGAGGGGTGGCCCGGGACCCCTGCTGCTGCTCGGGAGTGAGGGTTAGCGGGCCTGGCAAGCTCCCTACCTGGCTCCACGTGGCTCCCCAAGCACCGGCCAATGGGAGCTGCAGGGGCAGCGCCTGTGGGCAGAGGCAGCACGCGGAGCCCTCTGGCCGCTCCTCTGCCTAGGAGACAACAGACATGTCACCCCCCCCCACAAGATAATCGCTGCCCAGAGCCCTCACTCCCTCCCATGCCCCAACCCTCTTCCACAGCCCGGAGCCCCCTTCCACACCCAAACTCCTGCTGCTGCTAGGGGTGGGGGAGGGAGGTGCAGGGACCTGAGACTGCCCCTGCAGCAGTCGGTGTGACTGGCCCAGGGGCTGCCTGAGCTGCTCAAGTGGCCCCCAGATCAGCAGCACCAGACTCTGCAGAAGTCACAGAGGGCTCAGAAAGTCACAGAATCTGTGACCTCCGTGACAGATTCACAGCCTTAGTGATAAATAATGAAGAGGACAGGTCACTGATTCAGAGCAATCTGGATCACTAGGTAAGCTGGGCACAAGCAAACAATCTGCATTGTAATATGGCTAAATGTAAATGTACACATCTCGGGACAAAACACATTGGCCATTCTTACAGGATGAGGGACTCTATCCTGGGAAGCAGCGACTCAAAGAGATTTGAGGGTCATGGTGGATAATCAGTTGAACGTGAGCTCCCAATGTGATGCTGTGACCAAAAGAGCTAAGGAGATCCTGTGATGCATAAACGGGGGGAGGGGTTTTGAATAGGAGCAGAGAGGTTTTTTTATCTCTGTATTTGGCACTGATGTGACTGTTGCTGGAAGCCTGTGTCCAGTTCTGGTGTGCTCAATTCAAGAAGGATGGTGATAAATTGGAGAGGGTTCAAAGAAGAGCCACAAGAATGATTAAAGGATTGGACAACCTGCTTAAGAAAGGGAAGGTTAAGGGGTAACTTGATGACAGTCGATGAGAATCTACATGGGGAACAAATATTTAATAATGGGCTTTTCAATCTAGCAGCGAAAGATATAATGCAATCCAATGGCTGGAAGTTGAAGCTAGACAAATTCAGACTGGAAATAAGACATACGTTTTTAGTGGTGAGAAATTAACTACATGAACAATATAGCAAGAGTTGAGGTGGGTTCTCTCTCCTGACAATTTTAAAAATCAAGAGTGTCCGTTTTCCAAAAGATATGGTATAGGAATTATTTTGGGGCAGCTCTCTGGCCTGTGTTATACAGAAGATCAGATTAGATGATCACAATGGTCCCTTCTGATCTTGGAATGTATGAAAAACATGTATTTTGAAGAATAGTTAAAAACTCAGAGACTCGCTGAGTGTTGTTGATTCTATATGGGGAGATGTTTGTTTAGGTAAGTTTTAATTTAATCGTTTTATATAAAGTAAAGGATATGTGCAACAGCTGTGGTTTTAAAGGCATGTCTTCATCTTGAGCACAACTTCAAAAGTAACATTAAAGGTCAACATCCAAGTTTGTCATCCACTCTGTGGCTTCCAGTAAGATGGAATGTATCAAGCCTGTCCCTCCGGCAAAAGATCTTAGAGGGCAGCAATTCACTAGATGCTCCATGGTTTGGATGTCTTCTCCACATTCACATGTGAGACTTCTTCATTTTCCATTTGTGTGTTAGGCAATTGCAGCACCTGTGTGATGTTCTGATGTCGTTCGCTAGGATCCATGTCTTATACAACATGGTGAAGGTAGATAATTGATCTGTAGGATCCATGATCAGGTCTTGATTCTTGACCCTACAATTTTCGCATAGCCTCCACCACTTGTCTTTTGGTAACACTCCTGAGGTTTCAAAAGCTTTAGCTGCTAACCAGAAAGGGTTCCTGGATTTAAGGTGGCATCTCAGGAGGGGGTTGGAGACCTTCATAGACGGGCAAGTCTGAGTTTGTTATCGCAGAGTCGTATTCTTGTATTATTGCTGCTTCTCTTATGCGTGAGGACGGGAAATCAGAATGTCAATGTTAAGTTCAGCACTTCTGTGACAATTTGCATAGCAGTGTTCAATTGCACATTGGCAAGTTTCATATGTGCACTACCTACTCATACTGGCATGCAGTATTCAGACACTGAGACGATGAGGGCCAAGAATGTCTGCAAGGTGTGAGCATCTGATCCCCCATTGGGCTTGGCTAGTTTGTGGATTGTACTGTTCCTAGCCTTTATTCTGGCAGTGGTTTCTGTCAGATTTTAGGCAAGAGGGCTTCCCAAGATATCTGTGTGGTTCTGGAGTGTAGCCTGAGTTTGGTGTTGCAGGTGACATTCACGCATGTCTTTACATGTCAGTTGCAATGAGGAGGCAGCAGTTTGAGGGTCTGGTCAGAGCCATAGAATCATAGATTATTAGGGTTGGAAGGGACCTCAGGAGATCATCTAGTCCAACCCCCTGCTCAAAGCAGGATCAATCCCCAACTAAATCCCCAAATGGCCCCCTCAAGGATTGAACTCACAACCCTGGGTTTAGCAGGCCAACGCTCAAACCACTGAGCTATCTTTCCCCCCCGTGTGGTCACCATGACCAGTAGCACTTCTTCAGGTTCTGCAGATCTTGTGCTGAGGATGCGTTCTGCGCGGGTGAAAGGCTCACTTGATGGCGAGCGTGAGATCATTCTCATATCCAAATTTTCATGACTGGCTTCATGGCATGTCACTGAGATAAATATTAAAGAGAGACAGTGCCAAGACGAATTCCTGTGGGAGCAGCTGGTCTGTTCTATTATAAGAATGCAACACTTGTGAGCATAACTCTCAGTAGGTGCAGCGTTGCTCTGCAACATGCTATTTTCGACACTTTCAGAATCAAGCTATCCCGTCAAACCATGTCATATGCTGAGGACAAATCCACAAAGGCTGCTTCTGGTTTGAGCCCATATTGATAGCCAGCTTCCATGTAGGTCATCAGTGCATGTACCTGATTGCAGGTACTTCATCTCAGTCTGAACCCAGACTGCTTTTTTAGAGGCAGTAATCAAAGCCGGGTGTAGTATCCTTCCCAAGAGCTGGTATATTATGCATAGTAATGATACCAGCTGTTAGTTTGTCAGCTTGTCTGCTCTCTGCAGTTTCAGGATGGTGGTGACCTTTGCCTGTTGCCACGCCTTAGGCATTTGGCCAAGGGCATACACGTTGGTAACAAAGTGTGTCAACCAGTTGTGGCCATGCTGGCCTCGGTTTTTCAGACATTCTGAGAAAACGCCATCTGGACCTGCTGCATTGCCAAGTTTGGTGAGTTTTATGGGCTTGTCCACTTTTTCTCTAGTGAAAGGCTTTGATAGATTCAGTGTTGCTGGGCAGTTGGACAGAGAGCAATAAAGCTCTGTCTTCCTGGTCCTTTTGTGATGAAATCTATTTGGGCTTTGGAATTCAGGAGCATTAGGGTGGCAATGGCGTCAGCTGTGACATGTGACACGGTGCAAAGGGGAAGGTTGGCACTGCCATGATTACGGGGAAGCTTCCAGGCTTTCCTGGTGGAGTGGGTGACACCGAGGCTCTGCAGAGCTTTTGCATATCACTCTCATCTAGCAGAGTTCAGTGTTTCCAGGAGTGTGGTTGCAGCAGCAGGATTATCTATGGTCTTGGACTCCTTCAGGAGAGCCTCACTGTCTACCAGTCAGCAGGGAGTGTTGGCTTTCCTGTAGCCACAGGGGATGTTCCTTTTTACACCCTCTTTAAGGAGATTGAGGAACCTGTCATAACTGTCCATGTTCACAGGGCTTTGTCAAACCACTTTTTCCATGGGTTCCATGTAGCTGTTCCAACGGTCCTTCCTAAAGTTTCAGTGTGGTTTTGGTAGCAATGTGATTAGAGGACTAGGTCACTGATGCATATGACAAGAGATCAATGTTGGCTATGTGAAAAATCATTGAAGAGAGTTTGTTCCACCAGTAGGGGCCATGCGTTCCAGGCACGGGAAACGAAGCATAAGTTGGGCGAATCAACTTTTCTCCACCTTGCAGGATGAAAGGTTCCTGGTTGCTTAAGATCAAATGGTAGGTGCTTATTTTGGTTCAAGGCCCATTTAAGAAGCTGTTTGCCCATGGGATCATTGTTGTCAGAACCCCAGGATGTAGGATGGCTAGCGAAGTCTCCAACCCATATTGAAGGGTGGCTGTGATTTGCTAAAACCAATGTGGGCCAGGTGACATATGGTGGCCTAAAGATATTTGTGATCTTAAGCTGGCCAACTCGGATTGTGATAGCATATGGTGTTGAAGAGTTTGAGTCCACAGAGCAGGTATTCCACAGCTGTTGTCTCATGAACATTGCCGGTCCAGGTCCATGGGCTCACTGCTAAGAGATATCCTGGAATGTGACATTTTGATGCTTTCTTGTTGTCCAATAAGTGACTCTCTTGTAGTGCGAGGACATTGATCTTCTGTTCGTGTATTAGATTGGCCAGGTCATTGCATTTTGCAGAAGAGACGCCTTCCACATGGAGGTGGCATACACATAGGCATGAGCCTTTTTTTTTTTCTTTCATTGTTCACCCTGCAAAGGGCCATTTCACTTGAGATCACCACAAGTCACGAGTCTGTCAATTGGTGTTCAGTTGTCAGACTGATGGCTTGGTCATGCCAAAGCACTTATCAGGGAGAGCTGAGTGAAGGTTGTCATCACCTCCTTTAGGTGGTGACAAGCATATGGAGCATGCCTTGGGAGGGCCAATCATTGAGCCAAGTCAGACAGTGAAGGACATTTTGGTGTCAGAGAGGTGCAATTCCTGAACCCATCACTGTAAGGAAGCCATCCCTGCTCAGATCAGGAGTAAAACTATCCAATACCGCAGAGACACATGATTGTATCATAAAGCAGACCTGCCAGTCTCTTCCACCTACCTAGGGTAGGCCAAACAGTGATGCAACACTGACCAGCTGCTATGAAATCTTACAGTCACAACAGCTACTTCTCAAACACTACAGGAAAAACACATGAGAAAAGCACTCGACCCAGCTGGAGCGAACAAGGAGCTATGCATTGAAGAGGCGCTTACGGAGGCCCAGCGTGCTGCTGCTGACGCAATCTTGGTTTCAGATATTCAGATCTGTTGCACAGGGAGCATGTGTGCTGCCCAAGGGCACTTCTATTCCAGAGGAGCCCAGGGTCAATACTGAGGGTGCATGCAAAACCCTGTAAGTGCGAATCTATGTGGGCACTTCTCTAAAGAGAAGGAAACGCTTCACTCTACAGTTGCTTGGCAATGGGGAGAATGAGAAGATGTGCGTTGTAACTCAGTTGGCCACAGGAGAATGACAGGTCCCACTGAAGATTCTTAAATTCTCTAAGGTCAGAGGGAACCATTGTGGTCACCTAGTCTGACTGCCTGTATATCACAGGCCACCACCACCACCCAGCATCCGCAATGAGACCCACAGGAGACTAATCATGGAGCCATGATTGTTCCATGAAAGCATGTCCTACTAGTCCAAATACCATATACAAACCAAGGCCACCTAGGTGAAACTTTTGACTTAGACTCATAGACTTTAAGGTCAGAAGGGACCATTATGATCATCTAGTCTGACCTGCACAATGCAGGCCACAGAATTTCACCCACCCACTCCTGTAACAAATCTCTAACCTATGCCTGAGTTATTGAAGTCCTCAAATTGTGGTTTAAAGACCTCAAGGTGCAGAGAATCCTCCAGCAAGTGACCCGTGCCCCACGCTGCAGAGGAAGGTGAAAAACCTCCAGGGCCTCTGCCAATCTGCCCTGGAGGAAAATTCCTTCCTGACCCCAAATCTGGCGATCAGCTAAACCCTGAGCATGTGGGCAAGACTCACCAGCCAGACACCAAGGAAAGAATTCTCTGTAGTAACTCAGATCCCACCCCATCTAACATCCCATCACAGACCATTGGGCATATTTACCTGCTAATAAGATCAATTAATTGCAAAAATTAAGCTATCCCATCATACCATCCCCTCCATAAACTTATCAAGCTTAGTCTTGAAGCCAGATATGTCTTTGGCCCCCACTACTCCCCTTGGAAGGCTGTTCCAGAACTTCACTCCTCTAATGGTTAGAAACCTTCGTCTAATTTCTAGTCTAAACTTCCTAATGTCCAGTTTATATCCATTTGTTCTTGTGTCCACATTCAGTTGGCAGAACTTCCCTTTGTGTTTATGCCGTGGGCAAAGTCCTGAGTTTCACTCACCAGTGTATCCGGGAAAGTAACTGTAGTTTTGATCCAGCATCTGGTTTGAAGGATGCTTTGTACCACTAAAGTCCTCTAGGAACCTTGGCTTCCCCAGGGGTGCCAGCACAGAGCAAGGGCTCTTCCGAACATTGGGGTCTGTCAGCAGGCGAGAGGTGGTTTTGCCATAGGTTTCTCCGATCTGGTAGCGGATCTGAGGGTAGAACCCACCATATCTGAGGAGGAAATCACAGACAGGTACTTACTGGTTTGGCAGCAATGATCATTTTAAAGTTCCAGCTCCTCCACACATAGATAGAATAATTAGTTTTATTGTTATGTATCTGAAAGTGTGTGTTATGAGGGTATATATACCGTATATACTCGTTCATAAGCCGAATATTTTTGGTAAAAAAGTGACGCCTCAAAGAGTGGGGGTCGGCTTATAAACGGGTCTACACCAAAATTTGATGATTTTAAACTATATGGAATCATTGAATTGAATATCTAACACATTGTCGTTTTGTTTACCTGGAGCGTCTGCAGGCATGGAGCCCCTCAGCTCCCTGTGGCCACGGTTTGCTGTTCCCAGCCAATGGGAGTGCGAGAAGTGGCCACTTCCAGCAGTTCCCATTGGCTGGGAACGGCGAACTGCAGCCACAGGGAACTAAGGGGCTCCATGCCTGCAGACGCTCCAAGTAAACAAAATGTCCCGACCCGCCAGCGGCTTACCCTAATGGCCGGGAGTCAAAGTTTGCCAACCCCTGAAATATAGGGTCGGTTTATGAAAGGGTCATACAGTTTTTGCTGTTTTTACCTAACCATCTTGGGGGGTCGGCTTATAAACGAACAGGCTAATGAACGGGTATATACGGTATGTGGGTGCAAACGTGGGATGCCTGACTGTAAAGTGCAAATGAAGATGTGTATGGAGATGAATGTGCACATGCCAATGTGTTGCTATGTGAAAAGCATGAAAGTGTGCAAGTCGAAAGTGTGCATGTGTGTGTGTGAGACGCTTTGTCAGGGAGTCCAGAACTCTAAGTCACCTTGTTACCAGGGCCGTCTGGGGGGGGGGGGGGGGGCAAGTGGGCAATTTGCCCCAGACCCCAGGCCCCACAGGGGCCCCCACGAGAATATAGTATTCTATAGTATTGCAACTTTTTTTATGGAAGGGGCCCCTGAAATTGCTTTGCCCCGGGCCCCCTGAATCCTCTGGGCAGCCTGCTTGTTACCCTGTCTCGGCAAGAGAGAGATTTGCTGCTACTAAGCTGTGTGTCAGCTCCTCAACATTTCAGTCTGTTAGCCGGCCCAACAAACTCGTTAGGATTCTGCCAGTCCTTGCCTTGCCATGCAGATAATCCTGGGTGTACTACAGTGCCCGAGCCCTCTGGAATAACGTTCCTTTGTGGCATCCAGTCCCTGTCACTGGATGCCCACAGAAATACCACGTCCGCTGTCTCCAAAGAGAGAATACGCACCAGCCTGTTGGCTCAGCTGACTCACTTCTGTATAACGCCGAGATGAATTTATAATAAAACAAGAATAAGTTTAATAAAAGAGCTTTAAGTGGCACTAAGCAGTGATAACAGAAACAGAAAATGGTTACAAATAAGAGAAAAGAATAACATGCTTCTAAGATGTCTAAGTCTTGCATCTGAAGAAGTGAGGTTCTTACCCACGAAAGCTTATGCTCCCAGTGCTTCTGTTAGTCTCAAAGGTGCCACAGGACCCTCTGTTGCTTTTTACAGATTCAGACTAACACGGCTACCCCTCTGATGCTTCTAAGAGTCTACATAGAACCTTAGCAGCCACCCAGCTTTGTCTAAAGGAGTTCTCACCTACAGTCGCTTTTCAGCGTCGACCAACCAACCTCGCTGGGGATCCACTGTTCAGAGATGCAAACAGCACTGACCTTTTTGTCCCCTCGGTGATGGGTAACAAGAGGCCTTTTTGCTTCTTTTTATATTCCCCAAATTTCATTGTCTTTGTCTTAAGAGTCAGGCTGACTCCCGAGATCCTCCCTTGAGTTCAGCCTGTGGTGTCCTACACATGCTGACGCCATGATGTTTCCTCATCTACCTGATGACCTCAAAAAGAACAGGAGTATATACAGGAGCATAAGCTTATGCTCTAATAAATTTGTTAGTCTCTAAGGTGCCACAAGTACTCCTGTTCTTTTTGCGGATACAGACTAACATGGCTGCTACTCTGAAACCTGATGACCTCAGATGCAAATGAGCTGCCCATTGTCTTTGGCATCCCAATTTATGTTACAGACACAGGCAAACTGGCAAATCAACATTCCATAGTTTGCCAGAAGCTGGGAATGTAGGGACAGGAGATGGATCACCTGATGATTCCCTGTTCTGTTCATTCCCTCTGGGGCACCTGGCACTGGCCACTGTCAGAAGACAGGGCACTGGGCTAGATGGACCTTTGGTATGACCCAGTATGGTTGTTCTTATGTTCTTTGTCTAGGACAAACTTGTTTAACAACTTTGCCCCCAAAACATATTTTAGAACCATATTTGCAGCACACATGTGGGGGGAGGGATAGCTCAGTGGTTTGAGCATTGGCCTGCTAAACCCAGGGTTGTCAGTTCAATCCTTGAGGGGGCCATTTAGGGAACTGGGGTAAAAATCTGTCTGGGGATTGGTCCTGCTTTGAGCAGGGGGTTGGACTAGATGACCTCCTGAGGTCCCTTCCTACCCTGATATTCTATACCTACATCACACAATGATATTATTGACCGGTGTGTCACCAGCTTTCATGTGATACTACACATAACTCTCTTGGCAGATAAATACTATGACAATAATGGGTTAGGTGTAATAAGTGTGTCAGACCTGAAGGGAGTTTACAGACCAGTGAGCAGAGATGACCCGTGCCTGCTAATAGCGGGGGGCGCACAACCCCAGAACAGCTGAGTCATGCCCCCCCAGGCAGCCCCCACTCCTGGTAAAGCAATGCCACCCCCTCCCCCCCAGAAAGCAGTGGCCACTCCCTGAAGCTCCCAGCTGTTCCTTCTGCCTCTCCCTGCCCAGTGCAGCTCATTGGCTCAGCTGCCCTGCAGGGAGGTGGCCTGGCCGCACCTTGTGACTGAACAATCTGGGGGGATGGGAATGTGACCCTGCATGGCCCCTCCATGCATCGTCTCTGCCAGAGGGCATTGAGGGGCTCTTAGTACAAGCATGGTTTGTAGGGGTGTGAAAATGCACACGTAGGTCTGCCTGCAAGTGCACAAGTTTGTGAATGGGACTGATGCATATAAGGCAGTGCTTGTCAGTCTGTGTGTTTGTGAACACCCAGAAGTGTGAAAGTGACTGTGCATGTGGAAACCATAGGCCAGGGCCGGCTCCAGGCACCAGCCCAGCAAACAGGCCCCAGGGGAGTGTCTGCGACTCCATGGTAAGACTGGTACAGTGATCCAGGAATTCACATTTGTTACCAGGTTGGTGAAGTCTAATGATAGAATATAGCACCATGTCTGCCCTGGAATAGACACTCCAGACAGCGTGACACCATGGTTTGAGTTTGCATTCACAGCCTGTAAGAACACTGAATATTTTACAATCTCCAACTGTTCTGTATTTAATCATGGGTCTAAAAATGAACAAAATGAGCTTTTTACCTTTAAACAATTCCTGCCCTTCTGCCATAAGAAGGGGAGGGAGAAAAAAAAAAAAAAAAGCAAACTCCAGTAAAACACTGAAAACATACATATGCAGTAATTGATGTGTGTTTCAAAGGAAAAGTTATAGGATGGTGCACAGTTCAGTAAGGAGTTAAGGACACTGACTGTACAGCTAGATGGTGTAAACGGGAACTAGCACATTGATATTAACAGGTCACAGTCGCACTGATAGTAACAACGCCAACAGTCGCACTGATAGTAACAACGCCAACAGTCGCACTGATAGTAACAACTGACGCCAAAGTCTGGTGCAATAAATGAGTTTGTAACCAAGTAGCAAGCAAATTATTCACAGGGCTTAGTCTGGCATCTTCACTGAGCAGGGATTTAAGATATTTGTGTTACTGTCATCGTTAACTGGACCATGAACAAAATCATTTTGTGTTGGTGCTTTTGTTCAGAGCGGACGTGTGACTACACCGTTTGTTTGCTCTTTTGCCTCAAGTGATACTGTGTCTCTAAGGCCCATTATAGAAAACATGTCTTATAGTGAATCACTCAAGGAGCTCAAGCCATTGAACTTAACAAAGAGAAGGTTAAAGGTGACTTGATCACAGTTTATATTTACCTGTGGCCTTGGAATCTATGAAACATTAAAAATAAATATTAAACAGAACTTAACTACAAACAAACACAAAGCTTGAAGGTTAAACCACAATATACCATTTAAAGACATCTTTAATAACAAACAAAAACCAGAAAATTCCTATTCTCTCTCTCCACACACACACACACACACACACACGCACACAAATATCACACACACAAAACTATGTTTAAAAGAACATTATTTAGGTTGCAAAGTCAAATCCTCAACAGTTAGGAAATGCCAGTATTTCGGTTGCTAGTGCTACCTTAATGAATACACAGCAGGGAATTGAATTATGATATAATCTTTAATTACATATTATTTCCCCCCCGGGCCCTGGCCTCCACCAAATGCCCAGGATTGATGGTGGTCAATGAATGAGCAGCAATTCAGTCCTGTTTTCTTTCCTACCTGAAGCCGGAAGGGTATTCCTTTGTCTGAAGTGCACATTGATAACTGTGCTGGCGGAAAAGCGTTTCTTGGATTTTAAGGACCAGGACAGAGACTACAGCGCCGCCGAGGCTCTACCTACAGTGCATGTGGGAGCGAGGCTCCCAGCCGGAGTAAACAGATTTATCCCACTGGGGCTCAGGCTAGCGCTAAAAATAGCAGTGTGGCCGCTGAGGCTTGGGCTGGAGCCCCTGCCACGCACCGTGCGTAAGACTGCAGGTGCCACTGGACATCCAGGCTGAGGAAGCATCACCACCCTGAGTCAAAGAAGAAAGCAGCTGGCCACCAAGGAACCAGAGCGTGAGGAAATCAGAGCAGAGGCATGGCAGTCCATAACCGTCAGAGGCAAGAGGATGAGGCGGCATTTTACACGGCCGTAGGCAGATGAAGATGGGCAGGCTATGAGAACCAGGAGGAATTCCACACAGCTAGAAGTTTCCAATTGATACCACCCCCTCAGCGTGGAAAGGGGAAGCTCTCTCTGACGATCTAGCTGGTTGAATGGAAGGGAGAGTTGTATGAGACACAGGTCTGAACCCAACCTGTAAGAAAGTCAAGCTTGCCCCCCCCAAATACCTGCATCCATTCGAGGAAGACGATAATCCTTGTTGGGGATTCTATATGGAGAAGAATGGAAAGACTGTTCCGCAAGGACCAGGCAGATGACAGGACAGAGCTCTCCCAGAACCAAGACAGGTTTCTGAAGTCAGTGGGGAAGGAAGCACTGGTGAGGCTGCCACCAATGACACTGTTGTGGGACACCTCACAGATTCTCGATGACTTCAGGGAACGCAGAAGGCTGGTGAAAGAGAGGAATGCCCAAGTGATCTTTCTTGGAGATCCTTCCTGTCCCATAAGTGAAGGAAGATTCTAGGAGTGAACTGCTGGCTACGGAAGTGGTGTACGGGTCTGGCTTTGTGGATCATTGGGCCACCTCCTATGGGAAGTGGGGGGGGGGGGGTAAAGTTTGGATGGCCTCCATCTCAGTACAAGGGGAACCAGTCTTCTGGCTATGCTGGCTTCTGGACAGGTTGGCTAGAGTAGTAAGGGGAAGTGGGATTCACTAGGGGACTTATGTGCTTGGATCGCTCATCTCCCAGGACAGTGACTTAATCACTGTGTTAACAGGTATTCTAGGGCAGGGCTCTTTCAATCTCTCCTGTTGAAGTTAGTCCCCTTTGTATGAATAATTGAATAGAATAGCTGAAAGCCCATGCTGTTACACGTGTGTGGCATTTGGGCCAAGTATTCCACCAGTGCAATGACTGCATGCAAATTAGCTGCAGAGTAAGGGTGTTGATTGGTTGAGTTACCTTTGATATCACAGTTGTCTAGGACTCTTGGCATGGCATAGCTGTATGCTGCACAGTCAAATGGTATATAACAAGAACCAGTGGCTAGAAGTTGAAGCTGGATCAATTCAGACTAGAAGTGAGGTATACAGTTTTAATAGTGAGGGTAATTAACCATTGGAACAAAGAGTGGATTCTGCATTACTAGCAATGGTTAAATCAAGATTGAATTTCTAAATCACGATAGAAAAAACATCCTAATATATATTCTCTAGCTCACACAGAAATCCTGTGGCCATCATTACACAGGAGTTCAGACTAGACGATCACAACGATCTCTTCTGCCTGCACAGTCTACGGATATTGTTTTCCCTTTTTTCAATGTGCAGCTCTCTGCCTTATTTGCCACACACTATTAATACACTGCTCTGAAGACAGAATTCTTCATTTCCTCGTGAACTTTTTCTATGGCATTCATCACTATCATATCTCAGTGCTTCACAAGCACAGATTAATCTATTTTCACAACACTCCTCCATGATGAAGGGGTATCATCCTATTTTATAGCTGGAGAACTGAGACACAGAAAGATTAAGATCAGAACTATCCACTAATTTTGTGTGTCCAATTTGAGACACCCACCCATTACATATAATCATCTGGCACGTCATATGTTCAATGCCTGGCTCCCATGGACCTCAGTTGCCGTTGTGAATGCTCAGCACTTCTGAAAGTCAGATTCCCAGGGTCTAAAGTCAGGCACCCAGAAAATGAGGACTATTGACCAACTGTGAAAATTTGATACCATCACACAAGAACTCTTTGGCAGTGATAGAATCCAATTCCCCACAGCAGCATTCAACCACCTTAACTCTGCCTTTCTCTTCTCGCAATTTCCTGTCTCATTCACTACACACCTTCCAACTTCTGTAACCATTAAAGCAAGGGTCTTACAGAGAACAGTCTTCCCTCACTCCAAAACCCTGATTCATCCCCAGAGCAGGGCCAGCTAGGCATTAAGTGAGGCGAAGGTCATGTTTAAAACATGTATGTGATAATGGGATTCAAAATTGTATCATAATACATACGGACAAGGCGACCTTTGTTAATGCTGCACGGGCAACCTTAGTTCTGACATTTCCAAACTACATTTTGCTGACAGAGGAAGGGGAAGACTCTGGAATCTTGGACTCCATTCCAGGCTCTGCAAAGGGGTGTGTTACATTTCAGTGATATCTGCTGGAGGCTCATGCAGCCAGTGCTAAAATAGCCTTAGAACTTTAGACATTATAGATGACAATTTCCTGACTCAAAAAGCGTTGCAGCCAACACGTGGGAATTCTTTGTTAGACCTCATCTTGACAGATAAAGAGGAACTGATCACACAAATAAAAGATAGCTGCAGCTTAGGTACAAGTGATCATGACTTGATTACATTTATAATGTGTAACCAGAATAAAGTCGAGACCAGTAAGAGATATACATGGCCAGAGCCAATTTCACAAAGCTGAAAACAATTATGAGCCAAATCAGCTGGGAGGAAGAAATTAAGTAGAAAAATATGAATGATAACTGGGAATTTTTAAAGAATGTTTACTAGCTGCCCCAAAAGCCACAATCAAGGAAGAAGGACATACTGGTTAAAAAAAAAAATCTGACTTATATATATATATATATAT
>NC_048314.1:1576738-1718186 GCF_013100865.1 Trachemys scripta elegans
ACACACACATACACAAAACAAATGGAAGAAAGGGGAAGCTGATAGTAATGAGTATAAGTCAGAAGCTAGGAATTGTAGAAAATTGATAAGGGACTATGACAAAGTTGGGGATTTTTGTAGTGTTTTACATGAATAGTCTGTGCACTCCTCAGTTTCCCTGTGTGCTGCATGTTTAACAAGGTGGTGGGAGAGGGTTTGTTGTTGCAGAGGATCAGGTGTGACCTCGCCTGGCAGCCGGGATCCCCAGAGAACAGCCTGAAGATGCGGAACTCTAACAACTGGTGACTTGGTGACTAAGAGGCCCAACCCAGCATGGCAATCAGTTCTGGCCAGTGGGAGGACAAAGGGCAGAGGAAAGAGGACCCCAGTGACCTGACCAACCAGTTCCAGCCAGAGGGGAACAAAGGAAGGAAGAGAGAGGGCCCCAGTGACCTGTTTACCTGGGACAGAAGACAAAGGACAGGGGAGGAGCTGTTGGGGAAGATGATATTGGATGATTGGCTGGAAGGAGGGGGCAGCTGGACTGGAGAGAGAGAGCAGCCAGAGCCCACCTGGATGCAGGAGAGACCTGGTTATGCTGGGCTGAGGGTTGCTAGGCCTGAGGGCCTGGAGAGCTTCCTGTGCTGGGTTTAGATGCTCAAGAAGCCCTCCTGTTTTACACTGGTGGAGAGTCACTCCAGTCTAGAGATCAGGGTTGCATTATTCCCTCTGGGTGTGGAGGCCCCGGGGGTCCAGAGCGAGTGGACTCCCTGAGGGGGCTCACGGCGAGAGACAGGTGTGCTGAAGGCTCAGAGAGGTGTGGTTCCAGGAGGCAGAGGGACTTAACCCCTGAGAGAGTGGACCCCTGAGAAGGGCTGTCACACTGAAGGGGGTTCCTCCCAGGGACTGTACAGAGCTGAGAAAGAGCACGAGTCCTCGGAAGTTGTGAAGGGACACAGAAATATACTGCCACAGAGTTAAGGACAATAAGGAGTTTTAAAATAATCCTGACAAAAGTACTGCTCCATGACTAGATGGAAATGGTAGAATTAGCAATAATAATGAAGAAAAGGCAGAAGTGTTCAATAAATATTTCTGTTCTGCATTTGGGTGAAAAAAAGCAGACGACTGTCTCATCATATAGGGATGATAACACTCTTTCCAATCCACTAGTATCTCTGGAGGATGTTAAACAGAAGCTACTAAAGTTAGACTCTTTAAAACGAGCAGGTTCAGAGAAAACTCTCGGATGCAAGTTAAAAGAGCTGGCTGAGGACCATTAACGTTGATTTTCAGTAAATCTTGGAGCACTGGGGATGTTCCAGAAGCCTGGAAGAAAGCGAATGTTGTGCTCATTTTAAAAAAGCGTAAGTGGGATGACCTGGGTAATTATAACGCTGTCAGCCTGACATCGATCCCGGACAAGATAATGGAGCAGCTGATATGGAACTCGATTAATAAAGAATTGAAGGGAGGGTAATGTAATTAATGCAGATCAACATGGGTTTGTGGAAAATAGATCTTGTCACACTTTTTTGATGAGATTTGTAATTTGGTTGATAAAGGTAATAGTGCTGACATAATATAGTGCTGACACCTCTATCCTGATATAACGCTGTCCTTGGGAGCCAAAACATCTTACCGTGTTATAGGTGAAACCGCGTTATATCGAACTTGCTTTGATCCGCCGGAGTGCATAGCCCCGCCCCCCGGAGCACTGCTTTACCACGTTATATCCAAATTCGCGTTATATCGGGTCGAGTTATATCGGGGTAGAGGTGTACTTAAACCTCTGTAAAGCGTTTGACTAAGTACCACACAACGTTTGGATTAAAAAACTAGAATGCTATAAAATTAACTGATAGGCCTCAAAACGTCACTGTAAAAAGGGAATGGTCATCACTGAGTGGGTGTGCGTTCCCGTGGGGTCCTGCAGGGATCCGGTTTTGGTCCTACGCTGGTTAACATTTTTAATCAATGACTTGGAATAAAGCAAAATCATCACAGATACGTAGTAAATAACACTGCTCTACAGCCAGAATGCTTCTGAAATAAATGTAGTCAAACTTTACTAATTCTGGGTCACTGAGAACGAAAATGATGCTTAAAATTGTTGATTGTCTCTAGTTTTCAAGATATGCTATTGGGTCAGTATATACGACCCTTGACTTGGGAATGGCGGAGGATAAGTGAGTTATAAAGGGAAGGGATCTCAATTTAAACCAGAAATGACTAAAATACATCTTTGACTGGATCTATGAATAAATCTATGACTGGCTTTGGACAGTACTTGCTTTTTAGGCAAAACAATGAATGATGCAATCTGAAGCTGGTATTACGTCATACATGATCTGAATTGCATCATGTTATTCCTAGAAGTCATGGATGATGCAATCATAACGAAGCTTACATCACTGCTGAACAAATTTCCCTATATCAGCTCTAGAAATCATACAGTGTCATGCTCTCTTATTTGTCAGTGTTTGATTTTGCAAAGGGACACATTTCTGTTTAGCCAAAGTGAGCAGAGATGCCTTGTACTTGTGTGAACAGTGCAGATAAACTTCTGCTATGTTTGTGGTGAAGTGACTTTTGCATCACAAAAGCGCAGTATAACCACTATGGTTAAGAAAGCCTATCACCTTTATTTTGGCTGCAAAATTGGAGATCAGGACAAGAGGTGGGCCCCACACATATGCTGCAACACTTGTGCAACAAATCTTCGCCAGTGGTTGAACAGGAAAAGGAAATCTATGCCTTTTGCAGTGCCAATGATTTGGAGAGAGCCAACAGATCATACCAGCAATTGTTACTTCTGCATGGTGCCTCCAGTTGGGAAAAGTGTGTCAAAGAAGAAAAAGTGGACTGTGCATTATCCAAACATTCCATCAGCTATATGCCCAGTACCCCACGGAGAAGGACTGCCGGTTCCTGATGCACCAGAATCCTTCTCACTTGAGTCAGATGAGGAAGAGGAAGAGGATGAAACTTCTGGTCCTGAACCATCAATGTCACAGGACCCACATTTTCTCCCATCCTCCTCCTCTGAACCACACCTCATAACACAAGGTGAACTGAATGACCTTGTCAGGGATTTGGAACTACCCAAGACTAAGGCAGAGCTGTTGGGCTCCAGACTACAGCAGTGGAATCTCCTGGCAGGTGATGTTAGGGTTTCCATGTTCCGTGACCATCAAAAGGATCTTGTCCCATTCTTCTTCATGGAAGGTGATCTTGTAGCCTGCAACAATATCGATGGTGTGATGGCAGCCCTCAACATCGTTCACGATCCAGATGAGTGGAGACTGTTCATTGATTCATCAAAGACGAGTTTTAAAGCAGTTTTACTGCATAATGGCAATGTTTTGCCATTAATTCCAGTTGGTCATGCAGTCCATATGAAGGAAACCTAGGACAACATGAAACAACTTTTGAGGTGCATAAACTATGACCAACAACAGTGGCAGCTTTGTGGCGATTTGAAGGTTGTTGCTCTCTTGCTTGGTCTGCAGACTGGATACACAAAGTACTGCTGTTTTCTCTGCGAATGGGATAGTCGTGCAAGAGATTCCCACTACATCAAGAAAGTTTGGCCACTCCGACAGTC
This sequence comes from Trachemys scripta elegans, assembly GCF_013100865.1. Classification (NCBI taxonomy): domain Eukaryota; kingdom Metazoa; phylum Chordata; order Testudines; family Emydidae; genus Trachemys; species Trachemys scripta. The sequence goes on from NC_048314.1 coordinate 1,580,325, forward strand.
ATTGGAGCCTGGGAGGAAAAGTGTTCAGCATCCACCACTTGTTGAATCAAGGAAGATTTTGTTACCACCCTTTCACATCAAGCTGGGTCTGATGAAGAACTTTGTCAAGGCCATTGACAAAAACACAAGCAGCTTTCAAGTACCTCTGTGGAAAATTTCCAAGGTCAAGTGAAGCTAAGATAAAGGAAGGTGTCTTTGTTGGTCCTCAGATTCGTGAACTTCTTCGAGATGATGCATTTGACCATGCACTGCGTGGCAAGGAAAAGACGGCATGGAAAGCCTTCCAGTTAGTGGCAATAAATTTTCTCGGAAACAACAAGGCAGACAACTACAGGTTGTTGATGGAAAACCTCCTCAAGGCATACAAAAGCCTTGGTTGCAACATGTCACTAAAGATACATTTTAATCCACCAAACTGCGGAGCAGTGAGCGACGAGCACGGCGAGCGATTTCACCAGGACATTGCAACAATGGAGAAACGCTATCAGGGCAAATGGAGACCATCAATGCTTGCAGACTATTGCTGGACAGTGACAAGAGATGCTCCATGTAATGAATACAAGAGTCAAGCCAAGAAGCGCCGAGTAGACATTGAATAGGACTAAACTATGTACAAAATAGTTTTTTGCCTTTTGTTTCATAATAAATTTTATTTATATAGCCCTTTTGCTGATTTTTAAAGTGTTACATAAACAGGACAGGTGAAATATTATCATGTAAAGCAACCATAAACACATGAAAAGACCTAGGTTTACAATTTATGATTAAAACTCTACTATCTACACAATATACATAGACATAAAAAGTAAAAACTTAAATATCTTAGAAACAGTAGCCAGTTGTTTTAATTGTCATATTTGAATTCAGCACATCAAAATACATAATAAATAGCACATTTTATCTCTGAAGCAGATGACTTCTCAAAAATTGTAGACCAGTGTAATAAGTGGTAAATGATAAAGAGGACAGGTTACCGATTCAGAGCAATCTGGAGCTCTTGTTAAACTGGCCGCAAGCAAACACTATTAATTTTAATATGGCTAGAGGTAAGTGTATACATCTAGGACCAAAAAACGTTGGCCATACTTACAGGATGAGGGACTCTATCCTGGGAAGCAGTGACTCTGAAAAAGACTTCGGAGTCACAGTAGAATACAAGCTGAACATGAGCTCACAGTGTGATGCTGTGGCCCAGAGGGCTAATGCGATCCTGGGATGTACAAACAGGGGACTCTCAAGGAGGAGCAGAGAGGTGATTTTAAGTCTATATTTGGCACTGGTGCCACCATTACTGGAATCCTGTGTCCAGCTCAGGTGCGCACAATTCAAGGAGAATGTTGATAAATTGGAGAGAGTTCAGATGAGAGACACGAAACTGATGACAGGATCAGAAAACCTGCCTTAGTGATAACTCAAGTTCCTCAATCCATTTAGCTTAGCAAAGAGAAGGTCAAGGGGTGACTTGATCATAGTCTATACGTACCTACCTGGGGAACAAATATTTAATAATGGGCTTTTCAATCTAGCAGAGAAAGGTCTAACACGAGCCAATGATTGAAGTTGAAGCTAGACACATTCAGAGAGGCAATAAGGCATCCATTTTAAAAGATGAGCGTAATTAACTATTGGAACAATTTACCAAAGGTTGTGGTGGATTCTCCATCACTGACCATTTTTAAATCACAATTGGATGTTTTTCTAAAAGTTCTGTTCTAATAATTATTTTGGGGAAGTTCTATGGCCTGTGGTATACGGGTGTGTGCGTGTGTCAGACTAGATGATCATAATGGTCCCTTCTGGCCTTGGAATCTATGGATCTAATGGGCACAGACTTTTTTGTCTATTCCCTCCAAGCTTGAACCCTTCTGACCCATCTCCTCCAACTTGTCCCTGTTCCATTGCTGTCTCTTCCCCACCCTGTCTCCTCATCCTAGTTCCATTCTCCTCAACTAGCCAGCACCAGTTTCCAATCCTCTGGCTTCTCATCCTAGCCCCCGTCTCGCCCTCCAGACTCCTGTCCTCTCTCCCCCATTCCTATTCTCAGTATCCATGCCCAGCCAGTCCCACTTCCCCTCCTTCCAGATCCTCATCCAATCCGTCTCCTTCCCCTCCACCTCCTTCTTCCTACCTTTCAGGTTTCCAGTCCCAGTTTCCTTGTCCAGCCAATCCCAGTCTACTCCCAATACCTAGTCTCCTTCCCTCCCCACTGAGAACAGAAGAGAGTCAGGCTCCAGGCTTTCATTTATGGTGTCTGGCTCTGACCCAGCCCAGAACAGCAATTAAAGGGAAAGACCTGCTCAGCCCCCAACAGCCTCAGGCTGGAGCATCCTCAACGCAGGTGAAGTCTTTTGGAAATTTAGCTGCAAAGCTCTAGCAGGTGTCCTCTGAGCATGTGTAATCTGCAGTTTTTCAAAGTCTGATGACTTGGTCAAGTTTGGGCATATTTTAAAAGGACTGGCAAAAGGCAGGTCCCCGATATAAAGGCCAAGCCCCTGCCAAATTTCAAAACTCTACTCCAAAGAGGCAGTAGAGGTTTTAAAAGAAAAGGACATCAGAATTTAATATGGGCAAAATATATTTTTCCTTACCCCATTTCCTACAGCTGAACCATTTTGGCTGATGGTCTCCAAAATAATTCAGCCTGAAACAGACACCCTGGGCAGAAAATTTCAGCCCAGACCATCACAGTTTGGCAAAAGTTATGAGAGATTGAAAATAGCATCTTATAAAAGGAACTGTCAGGCAGCCTTCGTAATAGTTGGTGCTATCAGCCCCACCTATAACATGCATGTATATACATTAACAAGCTTCTCCCCCACATACCCAGGCACACACACATAATAAAGCTATGTGAAAAAAAGAATGTTAACGTTGCAAAGTCAAGCACTCACAAATGAGGAAATGCCAGACCTTAATTCCATCTTTAACTATATTCTATATAAATGCTCCCCCCTTCATTCAGCGCACTTTTAAATGGAGAGTTTAATTATATCAGGAGACAGATCACAATTCATGTAAACAATACATTTCCCTCCTCCATCCTCCCCAATTACACCAAAGTTCCTTCAGCAACTGTAAGTGATAGGTTCGCTGTGCGAGTCAGAACTCACCCTGGGATGTAGTAAGGATCCGGGGTGAAGAGGCTGTGTTTCGGTGGGGCTGACATTGTAGGTCAGCATCTGTGCTTGGGTCTTCAACTTACAGGAGGCAGGGACTGGGTGAAGTCAAACAACACGGTTGCCATGGCAACCATTGTGAAGATGCCACAAAGCCACAACAGCAGCAAAGCCAGAAAATTTAATACGCTCGTAATGACACTTCACACCAAACGAAGCCCTGTGCTTGTCAGTTTTCTGGGTCAACATGTACAACAGACAACTGGCCAAGTTCCGAGGGAGACTAGGGTCTGTCCAGGACGGTGAATAAAAGTGCTTTTCTTAGACAAACTACCTTACTTGAGTTAGCATAATACACTTGGAAAGCCCCCACGCACCTCTGTAAGACACAGTTTAACACCTTTGAAGTTGTGTTAGCAGGTTGTGTAGTAGCCTAGGTCATGTAGCGTTCACCTATAGTGCAAAATACTCAGCTAACATGGCTGTGAAGTTGTTAAACTGTGTCTATACAAGGTGCTTCAACTCATGTTAGCGAACTCGATTTTAAAGTGCTCCCTATAGCATAACCAACATAACACACAAGCCAGATTAATATTCCACAGGCTGTCCCAGCTACCAGTTTAAACTTCCCAAAGTAACCATCTAGGATTGTGATGGGACAGCTGCCCCTCACTGGTATGTAAGAGGTTAAAGCAACCCTGGGCAGGCTGTGTGGGAGGCAGCCAATAAGGAAAAGGCTTGTAGTGCTAGCCAATTAGGGGAGGGTTTATTGGAGGAGCCAATCAGGGCCAGGCTGGCCCATATAAGAAGAGGCTGCTGAACATAGCAGAGGACAGTCAATCCCTGGAGGACGAGGAGGACTGGCTGCTTAGCGGGCTGAAGCCATGGACAGAGCAGTGCTGGGAAGGGTCAGCAGAGTATGAGAAAGCTCCAGGCTGACTGCTGTCAAACTGAGGCCCTGATACAAGGGCTGGGGGCTGCGGGGAAGTGGCCCAGGGAAGGAGATGGCGGAGTTGGAGAAGGGGCAGCATGTGGCTGCCAGTTTCAGGGTCCCTGGGTCAGGGCCTGGAGTAGTGGGCGGGCCTGGGCTCTTCCCCCTCCCCGTTTCCCCCACTGGCCACTGAGGGAAATGGCCAGTGCATGGACTGCAGATTTGCCACTGAGGCGAGTGGCAGGACTGAGGGCTGTCGGTCCCCCCGAATGGGGCAGAGAACTGAGTGGGGCATAGCTGGAGGGCTGTGTCCAAAGGAGGATGACACGGTCCGGGGTGTGACGCACATCCTGGACACGGAGACAGGAGTGACAACGGGCGAGACACCACCTGAGGAGGGTGCACTGGCAACCCCAAACTAATTCTCAGGATGGCCAGCAGGAGGCACCGTGGTGGTGAGTCAAATTCCATCACAGGAATCCAGTTGCCAGGTGCTTCCATGACACTCGCTGCTTTTGGAGAACCACTTCCAGAGCCATCTGGACATTGGTCATCACAGTCTGGATCTATAGTGCCTATCAACCAGGGATCCCAGGGGCTGCCAGCGACAGACAGCAAAACTCTGACTGCTTTTTGGGCCAAGGCATCAGCAGTTCAAGGCCCTGGCTTCTGAAATCAAACACAGAAGGTATATAATGGGATTTCAAAACCACTCGCTGAACAGATAATTGCATGCACCAGTGACCAGAGCCGGGATGAAATCAAGGACTGGAAGGTGGTCTACGAGCAGGCCAAGGCAGTAGCGGTAAGTTCAGGGGAGCACAGCAAGTGTCCATTTTATGCTGCATTTTGAAAGACTGTCCCATCACGAGCACAGAACACTGAATGGACACAGCCTGCACTTGAGGATGTTATAGTCAGAAAAGCGATCAGCTCTGCTACCCAAGCCAAACCCGCTGAGCCCTGCAAGAGTCACACCCAGCTTGCCAAGACCCTCGTGAGTTAATGAGACATGCCGGCTGCTCCACTAAAGGAGACAGAGCTTGACGAGGACGTGCCATCCCTACCCAGTCAGTCTCGTTCGTTTGTAATCTCTCTTTACTTGGACAGTGTTGTGAGGGTTCAGACAAAGCTGCCTTTGGTGGTGGTAGTGTTGTTATGGGGAAGTTCTGGCTCTATGATAGGGTGGAAATGTCCACCTATCTCTATTGTTCCCTCCACCCCTCTGGTCATTCCTGCTCTGGTTACTGTGATGAATGTGGGAATGAGCTGATAAAATATTACAAAAATCTTTATGACTCTGTACCTATCCACTTGGCATGGCTATCCCTTGGGGGATGGGGTGGGGTGGGGTGGGGGAGGAAGAATTGATTTTTCTCCCAGATGCATGGGAGATCAGACAAGGTATCTGCGACATGGAGCCATTAGGGCTGTCTGGGTGGGGGTCAACTCATTTGAATGGAACACCCTGCCAAGATAATGGAAATAGCACACCAGGTATTTCAGCCGGAGTTCCCACAGTACCCTGCTGCACATGGAGCTCCGTCTGGGTTCCCATAGAACCCTGCTAGGCCCAGGTCTCTGAGGTCTCCTGCTGTGCTCTTGGAATCTTCTCCCTCTGGGAATGGGCCAATGCTTCCAGCAAAGCCAAGCATTGTTCCCTCTGCCCCTTGGCTTCCACCTGTACCCAGGCCAACTTTTGCTCTACTCAACCAGCTGGCCAATGACTTTCCCTGGGGATACGTTGGACTTGTCCAAGTCTTTTGGCACTTCCTCAGCAGGTCCCTCACATCTTGGGCATCATGGTCTCACCTCTGGGCTCTTTTCTGGGGTCTCCTTACCCTGGCTCCCAGCCCCTCTGCTTTCTTTCCCATCTGGGCCTAGACCCTCTGAGTCCTGGATCACTGTCAGGTCTTTCCCACATGAGGGCTGAGTAACCCACCCAGTCTCTCCTCAAGATTACGGGCCACACCAGGTCCTTGACCATGCTGACCTGGAATCTAGCTCGCCGGCCCTGTACCTCCAGCTCAAATTCTGCTGTGGGATAGACTTGGGTCTCCCCATGTACATAGGAGACATGTACTGGGAGGTGTCAGTCCAGGCTAGTTGCCTTCACCTGGTCCTCCCAAACCAAGGTGTACCTACACCTTGAGTCTACCAGACCCTTAACTACCTCAGCTTGACTGTCACTACCCATGGTGGGGCCACGCTGATTTGATTTAGTTGGGGATTGGTCCTGCTTTGAGCAGGGGATTGGACTAGATGACCTCCTGACGTCCCTTCCAACCCTGATACAGTAATTCCTCACTTAACGTTGTAGTTCTGTTCCTGAAAAACACGACTTTAAGCAAAACGATGTTAAGCGAATCCAATTTTCCCATAAGAATTAATGTAAATGGGGCGGGGGGATTAGGTTCCAGGGAAATTTTTTTCACCAGACAAAAAAGTATATATTATATAGACATACACACAGTATACGTTGTAAACAAACAATTTAATACTGTTCACAGCTATGATGATTGTGAAGCTTGGTTGAGGTGGTGAAGTTAGAGGGTGGAAAAGGGTGGGATATTTCCCAGAGAATGTCTTGCTGCTAAATCAGTGGTTCTAACTTTTGTACTGGTGACCCCTTTCACATAGCAAGCCTCTGAGTGTGACCCCCCCCATATAAATGAAAAATACTTTTTTATATATTTAACACCATTATAAATGCTGGATGCAAAGCGGGGTTTGGGGTGGAGGCTGACAGCTCACGACCCCCCATGTAATAACCTCCTGATCCCCTGAGGGGTCTCGACCCCCAGTTTGAGAACCCCTGTGCTAAATGATGAACTAGCATTCGGCTGAGCCCTCCAGGGTTAACGCATTGTTGTTAATGTTGCCTCATACTCTACAAGGCAGCACGAATGGAGGGAGGGGAGACAGCATAGCGGACAGAGACAGACACACACCTTGTGTGTGGGAGAGAGAGAGAAACGCACACTGCCCCTTTAAGGAAGCTGACCCACTCTTAACTGTATTGTCTTGGATCAGGAAGTTGAGACAGCAGCTGCTGCCCCAGGCTCTCTGTCTCTCTCCATCTGTGTCCCCTCCCTGCTCTATATGGAGAAGGGGTAAGCGGGGTGTAGGAGCAGGGGGGAGGGGGACATCCTGACATTAGCCCCCCTCCTTTTCCCTCCCTGCCCAACAAGCAGGGGGCTTGGGGAGCAGCTCCAAGGCAGAGGGCAGGAGCAGCACATGGCAGTGTGGGGAGGGACAGCTGCAATTGCTAGCCTGCTGGGCGGTTGCAGCACAGGGAACTTAGGGAGGGGGGAGCTGATGGGCGGGGGGGCTGCCGGTCCACCCTGGTTCCAAGCCCCCACCAGCTAGCTGCAACCGGCTGCTCTTCCTGCAAGCAGTGGACAAAGCAGGTGGCTGCCAAATGACGTTAAAAGGGAGCATTGCACAACTTTAAACGAACATGTTCCCTAATTGACCAGCAACGTAACAACGAAACAAAGTTAACCGGGATGACTTTTAGTGAGGAGTTACTGTATTCTATGACCTTTCAAGTAGACCCTCCACTGATTGGTCCCACTCTAATAGTTTAAAATAGTCCCCTTCCATTACTGGGCAGTTCCTTTTAATGTAGCCAGGCTGGCCCCACCTGTAGCAGACTACCGGGTCTCCTATCTCCTTTGCACTAGTACTTCCCATAGGCTGCAGGGCTCCCCGGACTCCTTGCAATTGCAATGTACCCTTTGAGTCTAGAAGCCTTGGGGCTTTCCCCCTTGTGAGCTTCCCTGGGCCACCCCCTGGTGCACCCCTCTCAGTTTACCATACAGCTTGGGCCGTTCTTCTCCTTCGACCGCAAAGTAGGCCTCAACTCACTCGATTGCTTCCCCCGCTGAGGCCGGCTGTAAACTCCTTACCCAGCTGTGTCCCTCCTGGTAAGACCGTCACAAATTGCTCTAGGACCACCTGATCCAGGAGCTTCTCCATCAAGCTGGTCTCTGGACCAAGTCAGCGCATTGCCAGGTCCCGTAACTTCTGCGCCAGACGCCCTGGCTGCTCCCCTTGCGGGAATGATGCTGTCCAGAACTTGAGCCTGTACCTCTCCGATGTCAGCCCTAGCCAATCCAAAATGGCTGCCTTCACCACTGGGTAGGAACTTGCCTGCTCATTGCTTACCGCCCAGTAAGCTGCCTGTGCCTCACCCATCAGGAACGGCGCTATGTGGGCTGCCCAAGTTGACTCTTTCCAGTCTGCTGCTTTGCCACCTGCTCAAAGGTCTGAAGGAAGGCCTAGGGGTCATTGTCTGATCTGAGTTTTGCCAGGCCCGGAGCCAACCAACCAGTAGATCCATCACCGACTCGGCTCTTGGGTGTGGTGTGATCCGACCGCCTCTGTATCCACTCCTGCTGGCTGGAGTGGATCTCCTGCCACCATTGTTGTGCTGCAAACTGGACCTCCTGTTGCCATTGCAGGTTCTCCACTAATTGCATCAGTAGGGCCTAGGTCCCCTGCTGCTGCTGGCCTGCCACCAACAGGCGGATCCCCTCTTCCATGGCCGTGTACCCCTTGTTGATCAGGGGTCGGTCCAAAGGATCCCACTTCTGGTACTAAATGTAACAGCATGGCACCCACCTCTCACGTGGGCCTGCGATATCAGACTGTACCCCCAGGGCTTCCTCCCTGGAGGCAATGGTTTCACCCTCTAGGTCTACTCTCGCTCCTGCTCGGCCACTAAATAGTTCACTTCCCCTTCTGGGGGTTTCTTGCTATCGGACTGTAGGCCAGTTCCCCACTGGGCTATTGGGGGGGGTGGTGGAAGAGCCCAGGCCCACCCACTATTCTGGGTCCCAGTGCAGGGATCCTAAGAATAGTAGCCACATGCCACCATGTCCCTGTAACTACACTGCTTTCAGTTCCCTGGGCCACTTCTGCATGGCCCCAGCCTTTACCAAAGCTTCATCCTTATCCCAGGGCTCATCTAAGTTCAGATCCAGGAGTCTTCCTTTCTGCCCCAATCCTTGCCAGCACTGAGCTGTCCATGGTGCTGCAGTTCCCTTTCGCTAGTCAGGAGCTCTATCTGTGCTCCCTCAGATCCCACAAGGAACTGACTGGCTCTAGCGCTCCAACTCCTTTTATATGGCCCTCCTGCGCCCTGATTGGCTGCTTTCCTTGCAGCCACTCTAGGCTGCTTGGAAGACTTCTCTACTGCTCCTTTCCTGGTACAGGTGTGGCAGGACACTGAGGCCTCCAGTAAGGGGCCTCCGGGCCTAGCCCACCCCGTCACAGACAGCCTGCATGGTTAGCCAAGTCCTCGTCCCTGCTCAGTGGAACCATACCAGTTCCATTTGAGTTAGGGCCATCTGTGCTGACAGGGCAAGGGAAGCATCTGATACAGGCTGTTTACATCTGTCTATGATTAAAAACTGAGAACTATTCTTGGTTGTAAACGTGCCTGTTGTGTTTCCTCAAACCTGAATGTTTTGAGCTAATATAATAAGGACAAAAATACTAACGGAAAGAAGTGAGACATTTAAGGGGAGGTGTCCCTGGGCACCAGGAGAACCACCGCAGCGATACTTCCACTTCTCCTTCAACCCTTATCAATTCTGCATGGACGACGCAGGCCTTTCTTCTCAAATGACGCTTAGAACTTCCTTCCTGTGTCCACTTCATGAAATGACCAATGGATATTCATTCTAAGGTCACAAACTGCCATGTATATTACAAGGCTATAGCATGTTGATCTAGACATATGTCCTCTGTGCAGACACTCAGATAATAAGGAGAAATTCACTTCTGTTGAGTTTACCATCACGATTTATTGATATGAGAGACAAATGTTGTATGAATCAATATTTTAATGGAGGGAAACTAAATCCTGACATTAACAAACACAAGAAGTCAGTTTCCGTATGCTTACATATTCCAAATGTTTTAAATCAGAAGTATCTGCAGCTCTCTCCTATGGCTGTGAAGATGATGGCAGAGAGCCAGAATCAAACTATTATTTGCTTCCTCTTAGCCAGTCAGGAAGCAGATAATTGCATAACTGAACTGATTGGCTGAAGCAAGAAAAACTGTTAGCTTCTGAAGAGCCAATCAGGATGCAGTCATTTGCATATGAGATCTAACTGATTAACATTGTTAAAGACGTCAGTATAGTTGATCTCTGAGGAAGCAAACAGTAGAAATTTACTGAAGCATCACAGGACAGTTTCGAGCCAATTTTGCACCAGGATTTTCTTCTTGCACACACAGTCCTAATTATTCTCTTATCGTAGCTAAATGCACTTTCTTTCTCCCTAATGGTCTCCCCCTCAATACACACAGAGGTCTTCACATCAGCCCATGCTCTGGCAGTGGATAGAATATGTTTATGACTCAGGAAAGGTTAAGACTAATTCCTGCTCTGAATTAGGTGTGTTAGAAGAGTTTAAAAAGCCTGGAGAAGGAAATGCTAAATTTTCACCTTCTCCATTTGAGGAGATTTTTCGTTTGGTCCTAAGAGCACTTTGTTATGCAATAAGGGTACTGTGGGACGTCCACCCAGACACCTGATAAATCAGCAATGGAAAAAGTAGGCTGCGGCATAGGCTCTGAATTCTCTGCCTCCTATAAAACCTTGGGAAAGAGCATTCTGTGACATAATCAAAATAAGAAATTACTCGCAGTTCAATGACTAGATATTTTTGAAGTAGGAGGTGTGAAAAGCAAGCCCAGCATGATTAGCAATAACATTCTCATCTGGTGTGTCAGCCCCTCCTTGCCAGAAGGAAACCTCCCGACAGGGCCAGGCAGGCAGCACACGTTTGCCTGTGTGGTAGAACTGGCCCTGCCACAGCCGGAATGTCCGCCAAGTTGACAAGAAGTCACCCAGTACAGGTGGGCAGAAGCTGGAGTGGTAGGTGCTCTCTCCCTTGTGCTCGGGCATGCACTGAACTCTGACAAATGACGCAGCCATTCTGCTTTCACCCATGCAGTCTCACCAAATGTGAGCTCCCTCCCACCACATAACAGCATTGACCTAGACAGCTCATATTAATGGGTATTTATACAGGATTCATTGCACATCAGTCCATTCTGGCTACAAGTTCATAAGGATAATAAATCTACATCGAGACAGTAGTACAGTATCAGCTATTTTCCAATACAAACCTCTACCCCAACCTTTATTTGCAGGTCAAAGAAAGATCCTCTACTACAGCAACCTTCCTATGACCTTTGACATTCATTTTTTAAAGATAAAAATCCAGTGTGGGAAAAAGGCACATATATAACAAAAGCAGTGCTGAACAACCACAGGAATAAACGGACATGGCCTTGGATTCTTCTATCCACATCATCTGCAGTCCCTGATCATATTACCTCCAAAGGGTTGCTAAATCTAACTCTGTCTGGTTCTCAAGTCCCCTTAACCACTGCCTATTTCTATTCATTTATAGTTAGTTACATTATATATATTTTCTTTAGCAAGGACATACTGAATTGCTTGCTAACGTGCACAGAGCTTCTATATCTTTAGAAGACTGGAGTCTTTCTTTCTCCACATCCTTTCTTCCAATCCTAGCTCCTGAGCTGTTAGCCTTCTCTTCTTGTCTCTTCGGGGAGAGCTGGGAGTCCCTTGTAAAGTCTTCTCCAGTTTTTTTTGTCCACAGGTGTCTGTAGCCATGGGGTGCCAAAGAAACCCCCCTCACAGTATTCCCAGGAAATTATGCAGAACAGGAGATGATTCTTCTACCAATAAGATAGGTTTCATCTGGTCATGTATGTCAGACCATGGCCAATAAAACGAGCAGCTGCCATGGACATCTCAATTTAAAAGAGATTACAGTCTAAGGGAGTGTAGTGAGGGCTGCCTGCCCATCTGTTTGGGAGAGACAGGCAAAAAGAGACACCACCGAAGTCATCCTGTTCTCAGCAATTTGTCTCTTTTCCACTCAGGTCAAATGTTACAGTCCATTTGTTCTACCAGAAAGTGGTGAATCATATCAAAAGTGGGACGATCCTTTATATCTCGGCTCCAACACTTTAACATCAGGTCAAACACAGAGTTTGGACACAGAGGTGTTTGGGACAGATAGATCTGCAAGCAGAAAAAATACAACTACTTCAGTGTTATTAATTACCCAATTAATAACAAGGAGTGACTGCCATTTCTCTAGATTTTACAAGGCAGTGAACAGCCATGCATTATCTTAACACTTATTGGGATGACTTCCTGTGGGCAGGTAAAGTTTCACTGTCAGCCCCTCAGGGAGGAAACTGATACATGCATACACATTAGCTATGTGGGTGTTTTGTTAGCTCAGTTGATAACAGAGCTGTGATCAGAAAATGGGATCTTCATCCAGTGAGAAATTCCAACATTTCAAAATTTGTTCCAAATCGAAACAAAAAGTCAAAATTTCCATATTTCCCATGAAATGAAAATTCTGAAAAATGTCAATTCATCTGATAATGGAGAATTGTTTTGTTTTGCTAAGATAAAAACGTTTCATTTTAGTAATAGAAAAGTTGCAATGATAAAGTCAAAATGGATTGTTTTTACCTTACCGAAATAAAACATTTCAACATATGAACAAAACGAGAAAGTCAAAACCATTTGTTTTGACACCTTTCTGTCTAAAACGTAGTTGAAACCGACAGGTTCCCATGAAATGTTTTGATTTCAACAAAGCTGCATTTTCCAAACGAAAACTCTGTCAAAAATTCTTCAACCAGCTACAGCTGACAATCCATTTCCCAATGTGATGAATTTAGGGTGACCAGATGCTAAGTGGAAAATATTGGGCCGGGGGGGGGGAGAGGGAGACCTTTTTAATTGTTACACTCACCTGTCCGGGTCTTCGGTGGCAATTCGGCAGAGGGTCTATCAGTCGCTGACAGTCTTCGGCAGCATGTAATAAACCTTGCCCGCCAAAGACAGAAGCACTCGCCGCTGAAATGCCGCCAAAGACCGTCAGCGACTGAAGGACCCTCTGCCGAATTGCCACCGAAGACCTGGACGGGTCAGTGTAAAGAAAAAAAAACAAAAACGCTCGTAACAAAATATCGGGACAAATGGTGTCCCGACCGTACTTTGGTCGGGACACGGAACAAACTCCTCAAAATCAGGACAGTCCCGATTTTATTGGGACATCTGGTCACCCTAAATGAATTGGGGCTATGTCTGTACAGCTTACGATAATAGGAAAAACTGCTGTATCATGATTGCCTCTATGTATCCGGATCCACCATTTCTGAGGGGTTCTGCAGCAGGGGCTCTCCGGAGGGACAATGGGAAATACTTAAGGTTAACAATAGTACGAACACGTCACAAAGGTTATGCTAGAAAAGCAGCTGAATCCTTAGAAAGAATAGTTTAGCCGACTACTCGGAAGGGGGGGGGGAGGTAGGAGCTGTCCAAGTTTGCCATGAGTAGAAGGAAAGAAAAACCCCTGGGGGGGAGGGGGAGAAAGGAGGAGGGGGAGGACGGAGGCATGGTGCAGGAGAGAGGAAGATCAGGCTGGGTAAGGGATTCTTCCTTGACACAGATGGATCCCCAAGGACTCACCAGGGAAGGGACGGTGGGTTCAGATGTTTATTGCTTTGTTTCAGATGTGATCTCCTGTGCTTTACATGATCAAGTAAAGAGCACAAATGTGTTAGACCCCATGCAAAGTGTGGGGCGTGTGCTCACCACTTCACAACTGCTGTAGGCCCCTGGGAGAGAGCAACTGTAACCAGAAGCCTTACGCCATTTGGGTGGAGTTCAGGGAGCGGGTTAAGTAACTGGGGCAGCCGAGGGGCAGCCTAGGGCAGGTGGGCTGAGCAGTCAGTGCCCAGGAAATGTACCAGACAGGCCAAAGGAGGAAACAATGCTGCAGCCTGCTGAGACCCAGGGAAGCTTGAAACACCCCCAGGCATTCAGAGCAATGGAGTCTTGGCTTCTCCTCACAGCAGCCCTAGTGGGTGGTAAGGAGGGGTGCTGGCTAGGATCTGGGGCACCTAGAATCACAGCAAGAATTTGTGCACCCTGCCAGCAGCTGGCCCTTTGCTGGCAGTCTCAGCAGAGAAGCCAAGGCCTGTGTGAGCCTGTCTTCACGAACAAGGTCAGCTCCCAGACTGCTGCACTGGGCAGCACAGTATGGGGAAAAGGTGACCAGCCCTCTGTGGAGAAAGAAGTGGTTCGGGACTATTTAGAAAAACTGGACGTGCACAAGTCCATGGGGCCGGATGCGCTGCATCCGAGGGTGCTAAAGGAGTTGGCGGATGAGATTGCAGAGCCATTAGCCATTATTTTTGAAAACTCATGGCGATCGGGGGAGGTCCCAGATGACTGGAAAAATGCTAATGTAGTGCCCATCTTTAAAAAAGGGAAGAAGGAGGATCCAGGGAACTACAGGCCAGTCAGCCTCACCTCAGTCCCTGGAAAAATCATGGAGCAGGTCCTCAAGGAATCAATTATGAAACACTTAGAGGAGAGGAAAGTGATCAGGAACAGTCAGCATGGATTAACCAAGGGCAAGTCATGCCTGACTAACCTAATTGCCTTCTATGATGAGATAACTGGCTCTGTGGATGAGGGGAAAGCAGTGGATGTGTTATTCCTTGACTTTAGCAAAGCTTTTGATATGGTCTCCCACAGTATTCTTGCTGCCAAGTTAAAGAAGTATGTGCTGGATGAATGAACTGTAAGGTGGATAGAAAGCTGGCTAGATCGTCGGGCTCAACGGGTAGTGATCAATGGCTCCATGTCTAGTTGGCAGCCGGTTTCGAGCGGAGTGCCCCAGGGGTCGGTCCTGGGGCCAGTTTGTTTAATGTCTTTATTTGATCTGGAGGATGGTGTGGACTGCACTCTCAGCAAGTTTGCAGATGACACTAAACTGGGAGGCGTGGTAGATACACTAGAGGGTAGGGATCAGATACAGAGGGACCTAGACAAATTAGAGGATTGGGCCAAAAAAAACCCTGATGAGGTTCAACAAGGACAAGTGCAGAGTCCTGCACTTAGGACGGAAGAATCCCATGCACTGCTATAGACTAGGGACTGAGTGGCTAGGTAGCAGTTCTGCAGAAAAGGACCACAGTGGACGAGAAGCTGGATATGAGTCAACAGTGTGCTCTTGTTGCCAAGAAGGCTAATGGCATTTTGGGATGTATAAGTAGGGGCATTGCCAGCAGATCGAGGAATGTGATCGTCCCCCTTTATTCGACATTGGTGAGGCCTCATCTGGAGTACTGTGTCCAGTTTTAGGCCTCACACTACAAGAAGGATGTGGAAAAATTGGAAAGAGTCCAGCGGAGGGCAACAAAAATGATTAGGGGTCTGGAGCACATGACTTATGAGGAGAGGCTGAGGGAACTGGGATTGTTTAGTCTCCAGAAGAGAAGAATGAGGGGGGGGGGATTTGATAGCAGCCTTCAACTACCTGAAGGGGGGTTCCAAAGAGGATGGAGCTCGGCTGTTCTCAGTGGTGGCAGATGACAGAACAAGTGGTCTCAAGTTGCAGTGGGGGAGGTCTAGGTTGGATCTTAGGCAACACTATTTCACTAGGAGGGTGGTGAAGCACTGGAATGCGTTACCTAGGAAGGTGGTGGAATCTCCATCCTTAGAGGTTTTTAAGGCCCGACTTGACAAAGCCCTGGCTGGGATGATTTAGTTGGGAATTGGTCCTGCTTTGAGCAGGGGGTTGGACTAGATGACCTCCTGAGGGCCCTTCCAACCCTGATATTCTATGATTCTATGATAACACAACTCTGTCATCACTAGCTAAAACAATCTCCAGGTCAAGGCACATTGGTGTGGAGTGTGTGTGTGAGGCTCACCCTGCTGCTCCAACTGTTCTAGAAAGAAACAGGGGACTTCAAGCTTCAGGCCTGTTGAACTGGTACCTTCCACCTTCTCTCTCACTGAGCCATTGTGAACCAATCAAACCAAGGATTAGATTTTACACCTCAAAACCCAACTTGGAGCAAGTATCTTGGTCTGACAGCAGAACAGTGAGGGAATTCAGTCGCCCCTGGGGGTTTGTTCAAACGGCTTTACCCTGCATGGCAGCAGATTTTGGAGGTGCTTTTCACAGGAATCCATCCAACTGATGAGTAGCTCCACGGGGCACTGTTCAAAGGGCTTTTCCCCTGACCTTTAAAAGCAGTAGCTCTAAGGGTATTTTACACAGCTCCAAAACTGAGATCTGGGTCACATCTCTGACACTACCCTGATGGGTGTGTAGTGAGATAGTGTCTGACACCCTGAGACGTGGCAATGAGGCCAGTGCACGTTCTGGGGCCCCCTGAAAGCTAGGGGATGGGCCACAATTATTTTTCTTCCTCTTCTCTCTCCTTTCTTCATGGTGAATTGTTCCTGAGTGTCTGATTGGCTCCAGTTAGGAAACATTTTGTCCGTTTGGAAGAATGAAGAAAGCCGTGGGCTGTTCTGCTTGATTGGCACTCTAAGGGCTGCCAGTTATTAATCACAAAAGAGCACGATTACAGCTCAGCAAACTATTCATAACAAATATTGTATGCGACAAATGTAGCCGCCCTTTCAGCTCCAGGTACATCTCTGGGCAGAGAGGGATGTCCTGAAATGGATTTAATGTTCCAAATCATTCTACATCTTTATTGGTGAATTGTTTTAAGCTCTGAATTGATCCCAATTCATTCTCCAGGCATATGTTGATATACTATTTGCTCGTTGCAGTGTTTAGTCACATAAGGCAGGTGATAGTTGAATGACCGGCTGAACAAGCCCTTTCAGGGATCATACTTGTATGTGGACATTCAAAATTTGATTTCCATGAATCCTGGTACGTGTGACTTTGAAAATCACATTCCACAACCCTGTTCCTGCAATTGAAACCTATCCCTGGAATGAGTGCGGGAAGCAAACCAAAAAACGGGGTGGCTGAGCTCTGTTGCCATGAATTCATTCCAGAATTGGAGGGCATATTTCCCGACATTTGTAGCAGTGTTCACCCATCCCTTGTTGCTATGCCTGTCTGCTGAGTGCCTTTGGTGTCCTCTGTGCCATGTACACTAGAAAAGACACAGAGCCTCCCCCCAAGGAGTTTACGTGCCATACTCGGACCGACCAGAGAACTGTCACTGGTGGCAACTTCCATTTGCCTGTCTAACCCAGCCACCCGCATCCTCGGGCTCACCTACTCCTGTAAACAGCTCTCCCACTCACCAAGTGAGCCTCTCCCTCAACCTTGTCTTCAGCCAACACTGCTCCCGCTCTGATCTCTCTCTATCAGACGTCCCTCTCCAGCCCTCACTCAATCCCATCAGCATCGCCCACAGCCTCCTGGCCCTCCATAGCCTCTGGGCTGCTGACATCCATGTCTCCTCTGCCAATCTCAGCCTTCTCCTCAGCACGCTCCCTCCACTTTGCCTCCTCCTGCCCTGACGGCTCCCGCACCCCCCTCTGACACCAGAGAGTCTGACCCGCTGACTGGTTCACCCCCCGCTCTGGCTCGTAAGCTCCTGAATGGCCCTGCAAGGAGTCCCAGGACCATGCTGAGTTCCTCCTCTACAGACTTCTTGTCTCCTAGTTTTCTTCTTTCACTGAATCCCACGTACACCCCATTACTTCTTCACCACCTTCAACTTCCTCCTGAAATCCTCTTCCACCCCTCTCTGTACAGGATCTGCCTGACTTTTTCAGATGGAAAATGGACAAAGCCCCTTCTCCTCGAATGCCTTCTTCCCCTTCTCCCCTGCTATGGACCTTGAGGTGTTTCACCTCCTCCCTGCCACTTCAGCAGTCCTGTCCCTGCCTGTTGCCTACCTCCATTGCCCCCAGGCTCCTTCCAGTCTCCTCCTCCTCCTCAATCTGTCATGACCCCCCGGTCCTTTTCCCTCCTAATGTAAACCAGTGTGGGTCCCCCCAACCCTCAGTAAACTGTCCCTCAACTCCTGCTGTCTCTCCCTTCATTTCAAAACTTGCTGAGCGTGCAGTCTGCAACCAACATGCACCAAACTCCTCTCCTCCAGCTCTGACCTGGATCCCTTCCAGCCTGGCTCCTGCCCTCTGGACTCCACTGACTCTGCTCTCAGGCTGGTCTCTAATGACCCCCCTGGCCAAATCGAAGGGCCTCTTCTCAGCCTCCTCCTTCTCCTCCTCTCTGCAACACTGGTTCACAGATTGGAGTCTAAGGCCAGGAGTGTAATGATGAACAGCACTTTCCCACATGAGTCCCTTCTTTGGGGTGGACCATGCAGAGGCCTGGCACCTATGAATGACAAGACAGCAGTCACGTGGCTCCCAAGAAAAGGGACAGAGTTCCATGGAATAAAGAGCACAGTCAGAGAAGGATCCCAAAGGATTTTGCCTTCAGCTGCCGTCTCTGGGGAACACAGGTGGCCGAGAGGGCACAGGAACAGCCTCCTGCAGGGTGAGCACGAGGAAGGCAAGTGGAGGCTGTGAGGGCCAGGGTCACAGAAAAGGCCCGGCCAGAGGGGAGGAGCTGTTCCCACTGGAGAGATGCGGAGGAGACACCAAGAAAGTCAAGGCTGACAGTGAGTGAATGGCTGCATCAGAGACGGCAGGAGTGTGGAGCGTGGACTGGGCCAGGAGGAGGTGATGAAGGGACTCAGGGAGAGCAGCACGGGTAGAAAAGGGAGGCAGGACACAGGGGATCCAGTGGGGTGCAAGAGGAGGGGAAGAGGTGAAGGGGGAAGGGAGGCAGGGCAGCTGCTGGAGAGGTCAGGGATGGAAGGCAGAGGATGCCAGGGCTGTGTGAAGGCCAGGAAAAGGGAGCTGCTGATCAAGATTCGGGAGAGCGAAGGGGGAGGAGAGTGCCTGAGCTGCCTCACCTGCCTGCCCTGGCTCCGGAAGAACTCCCCTGTGTTCTCGATGACCTGCTCGTCCGAGAGGAGGCTGTAGGGCTGCTCCTTGCACAGTGTGAACATCTCCCAGAGCGTGACCCCGAACGCCCAGACGTCGCTGGCTGTGGTGAACTTGCCCTGAGGAGAGAAGAGCGGGTCGGCTGCTGCCACACGCATGGGGCTGCTTTGTGCCCAGCCTATCGACCTGGGACACAACTGGTGGGAAGAGTCGACCGTTTCAATCCACTGTCTGCACACACGACAGGAAGCAGAAACCCAGCGGAGGGGGTGGGGGAGCCAAAGTGGAGACTCACTGGCTCCTTCTCTGAGCAGTCACACATGATACGGCACGTCCTCGCTATAACACCCTTCATGATTACGAGCCTTGGGCTACAGCGAACCTGGTCCCTGGATCCCACCTCAAGCCCTGCCGCTGGGGTGGGGGCTGAGAGCTGCTCCGGCCCTGGGTCGGTGGGGGGCTGAGAGCTCCTCCGGCCCTGGGTCTGTGGGGGGCTGAGAGCTCCTCCCGCCCTGGGGCTGTGGGGGGCTGAGAGCTCCTCCGGCCCCAGGGCTGCAGTGGGGGCCTGAGAGCTCCTCCGGCCCTGGGTCTCTGGGGGGCTGAGAGCTCCTCCGGCCCCTAGGCTGCAGTGGGGGGCTAATAGATCCTCTGGACCTGGGTCTGTGGGGGGCTGGGAGCTCCTCCGGCCCTGGGGCTGTGAAGCGGTCAGGGGCTGAGTGCTCCTCCGGGGCAGAGAGCTGTCAGCCGTGGTCATGGGCCGGAGGAGCTCTCAGCTCCCGTTGTGGGGCTCAAGGTGTCAGCCACCCCTCTTCCCCCAAGCAGGGCTCTTTCACTATAACGACCCCCTGGCTATAACGAACAAATGGCTCGGCTCCCCAGGGGTTCATTACAGCAAGGGTGTACTGTACTTTTAAAGCTGGGGCGGGAGGTATCCTGGATATTGACTGCCAGGAGGTTAAGAGTGTTGTGGGGTAAGGAACATGCAACTTCGGCAGCAGGATTTTGAGGAAGCTGCGTTCCAGGCAGACCTTCCGGAGAAAGAGTCTCGTACACAGTACGACCCACTCGCGTCTTACCCACGTGCAGGGGGGAGGGAGGGACTGCAGCAACAGAGCCTGGCTGCAGGGCGGATGGGTGTCTTCGCTGGCAAATGCCAGACAGCCCAAAGGGGTTGCAGCTTGGGGAAGGGTCCCTGGTTCGGGAAGCAAGTTGGAGAGAAATTCAGGGTGTTTCTGCCTTTCTCTGAGAGATGGTGTTTGTGTCACTAGCGGCAGCAATCTCAGGCGTGAGCTGTTGTGCTGTCCCCAACAGCACTGGAGTGTGGCCCTTTGCGCTGAGCAGCACGCGGTCCGTTCTCGGTGGTTGGGGCTCGGCATTAACCAGCTAATAAAACGACTGCAAGGCGGCATGACACTAATACATTGCGGGGGGCGGGGGATGAGTTGCTGGGGGCCTGGCAAGGACTCAGGTTATCCTGGATGGAGATTAGGTGCCACAAAGAAGGAAAATGAGCCAGTTCACAGACTCCACATTTTTTCGAGTTGGAAACATCACTAAGGACAGAAATAATACAAAGGAACCTAGACATGAAAACGTTTACCTACAAAATGTGTGGGCCTGTATCTTGGGTGATAACTGTATTGGGCCCGAAGGGACGTGCGGGGTAACTGCAGGATTGGACAGCTTAGTTAGACAATGAAAATCAGGCTGAATCTGAGGGGAATGTCCTGAGAGTGAAATGCATCAGGTGGCAGAGTTGGCTCCTGAAGGGAAGAGGTGGGAGCCATGTTGCTTGGGACCTTGAAAACTAGCCTAGGCAAATCAGTAAAGGCCGTCCTGTGGGTACCAGCCTTGCCAGGCTGGCTGGGGGCATGGCGTCCTGCAGTGCTTTTTTGCCTCTAACTCTCATCCCTAGGAGTCTTGCCACCGTTTTGGTTCCGTGTTACAATATTGCTGGCAGCTCTGCCTACCTAGCAATTAACTCCAGGACCAGATTTTCAAAGGTATTCGAGTGCCTAAAGAGGCAGCTCGGCACCTCCCGGGATTTTCTAAAGTGCCTCAGCAGGGTCCAGCTCCACCAAGGGAGTCAGGCGCCGTGACGCTGAGCAAATCCCAGGAACAACCCTGTGATTCACAGAGACTGGGCTCCTGTACAATGAATGGGGAGAGATCGGCCCCTTGGAATTCGATTCACAAAAACCAGCGCGCTAGGTGGGGAGCTGCCTAGCCAATGGGAGATGTCGAGGAGAGGGGTGTGTTTTAAGCATCCCCCCTCAGGGATATAGGCACCTAACTCCAGGCAGCAGGGAAGTGCCTATCTCTGAGCTCTGAAACCCACCCCCATGCTGGGTTTCTGAGCCCAGGCTCCAGCCCGGCTGGGAACGTCTACACTGCTATTCTTAGCTCCGCTGCCCGAGTCAGCTGACTCAGGCGTTGAGACTCGCTGCCGCGGGGTTTTTTTGCAGCACAGACATACCCATAGGCGCCTGCCTCGTGCCACACACGGCGACTGGAGGAGGCAGTGCTGGTGGGGCCCACCTTCTAGCTTATTTAAAAATTGAAAAAAGAGGACACTCCACAGGGCCCCGGCCCCGCCCCACCTCTGCCCCTTCCCCTACCGGCCCCGCCCCAACTCCACCCCTTCCCCGTCCCAACTCTGCCCCCTCCCCTGAGTGCCCGCATTCCCCCTCCTCCCTCCCAGCCATGAAACAGCTGCCCAAGCGCTACTGACTTCGGGCAGCCCCCAAACCTCCGGACCCTGCACCCCCGGCCGGGCACTTCCCCTCCCAAACTCCGGCGGTAGCTGCTGCGTGCTGCTCCCTGACTCCTCAGCTCTGTAAGAGCCAAGCTGCCTGAGTGCTACCTGCTTCAGGCAGCCCCCATGTCTCCGGACCCTGCACCCCTGGAGCGGAAGTGCCCGGCCGGCGGCGCAGGGTCTGGAGGCACGGGGGCAGCCCGAAGCCGGTAGCGCTCGGGCAGCTCGGCTCTTAAACAGAGCACCGGAGTCAGGGAGCGCAGCAGCCACCGCTGGAGCCCGGGAGCGGAAGTGCCCGGCCGGCGGCGCAGGGTCTGGAGGTCTGGGGGCTGCCTGAAGCCGGTAGCGCTCGGGCAGCTCGGCTCTTAAACAGAGCTGAGGAGTCAGGGAGCGCAGCAGCCACCGCTGGAGCCCGGGAGCGGAAGTGCCCGGCCGGCGGCGCAGGGTCTGGAGGTCTGGGGGCTGCCTGAAGCCGGTAGCGCTCGGGCAGCTCAGCTCTTACAGAGCACCGGAGTCAGGGAGCGCAGCAGCCGCCGGAGCCTGCTCTAAGGTAAGCCAGGGATGCCGGAAGCTGGGAGTATTTTTCCCGGACATGTTCGGCTTTTTGGAAATTCCCCCCGGACGGCGGTTTGATTACCAAAAAGCCGGACATGTCCGGGAAAAACCGGACGTATGGTAACCCCAGCTCACTCCCTGGATGTCGGAGACCCAGGTTCAGCTTCCCCCCCACCTGAAGGGAAGAAAAGACTGAACGGGAGCCTCCCGCCACTCAACTTAGTGCTCTAACCACACAGCTATGGGATCGTCTGACAGGGGGCGCCTGCAGTCTCTCCTATTGAAGCCGTTGCACTGTGGATTAAACAATGGAAGAGTCATTGGATCCGAGAGAGAGCACAGGAGAATGAGTCTGTAGATTGGTGGTTGGGGCATTCACGTGGGAGGTGGGAGACCCAGGTCCTGATTCAGTGACGCTTTAGTTATTTAGCCACAGGGGAACAGCTTCGACAGGAGAGACGGAGGGCTCACTACCCCCTAGCTCAGGAGTCAGGGCACTCACCTGAGAGGGGCAAGTGCCCTGTTCAAAGGGGGAGGGATAGCTCAGTGGTTTGAGCATTGGCCTGCTAAACCCAGGGTTGTGAGTTCAATCCTTGAGGGGGCCACTTAGGGATCTGGGGCAAAATCAGTACTTGGTCCTGCTAGTGAAGACAAGGGGCTGGACTTGATGACCTTTCAAGCTCCCTTCCAGTTCTAAGAGCTAGGATATCTCTGTTTATTTATTTAAATCCTTTCTTCCACAGCCAGAGGAAGATGGCAAAGGGCTGAAGAAAGTACTCCAGTTGGAACTTGGGTTTACTCTGGACTTTGGTTACTCCAGAATAGGTGGAGTGTTTGGAATAGCAAAACAGACTTACCAGCCAGGGGAAACTGAGGCCACTCTGGCACACAGAAGGTAAGAAATTTGTCACAGTTTAAATACTTAAAATCCAGTTTAAGCTAGGGAGTTGAGGAAGAGGGAAAAGATCTCTCTCCTTCCCTCCACATTTTGGCAATTGGTAAACGGAGGCACAGAGAGGTGACTTGCTCAGATCCAAGCAGGGAATCTGTAGCATTCAGGAATAAAAACCCAGCGTTCAGACATTCAGTCCTGTGCTGTAACCATGTGGTTGCCTTCCTTCTCTGGAGGAAGAGCTGGAGTCAGCGCAGTTTGAGGGAACAGTGCCACTGCAGTCTGCATGGTGGAGAGTCAAAGGCTGCACACAGCATATGGGATGCGTGGCATATAGGGTGCATCCAGTTACCAAAGGGGATACAAGATAAGCCAGCTGCCAAGATCCTCTTGATTAGTAAAGGAGACAATAAGGATAGAAAAGGAGACTTGTGCTGTTACTCAGTTTCCTGTACGAAGTGTGTCCAGACACACACACACACACACACACACACACACACACACACGCAGAGGGGCACACCCAAAAGGAAGAGAGAAAGCACGCTGTGAGCAGCCTTACCAGGAGGATACTTTCCCAGGCCATCCAGCGTATAGGCAGCACAGCTCTGCCCTGGATACGGTAATAATCCCCGCTGTACAGATTCCTGCTCATTCCAAAATCGGCAATCTTGATGGTATGGCTGTTCCCAACCAGGCAGTTGCGGGTGGCCAGGTCTCTGTGCACGAAGTTCAGGGAGGCTAAATACTTCATTCCAGAGGCGATCTGGGTGGCCATGAACAGTAGGTTGGAATAGCTGCATTTAAAATAAACAACCGAAAATCAAAGGAGAGTTTCCTTGCAGTTGCTTTTCTCTCGACTCTTCCTGCGGTGGGAACCTGGCATGCCGTGTGTTGCAATAAGCAAAGTGGTGTCACTTCCCTCCCTCATTCCTCACTATCCCTGTCAGTCTCGACTGTACATTTACAACGAACGAACTGTCTTTCCTGATGTGGGAGCCATGTTGCTGAGGTGGCTGGCCAGGAGCAGCCAGCTCGCACCTGCAAGTTAGACCCTTTGGGTACGTCTACATTGCAGCTGGGAGCCAGCCTCTCTGCCCGGCTAGAAACGTTTGCGCCAGCGGGCCTTAAACGCGTGCGCTGAAAATAGCAGTGAGGACATGGCTGGGCAGGTGGACGTGTGGGCTAGCCACCGGAGCACGGATCCGGGGGGGCCAGGGGGCCCAAGCCGCAATGTCCACACTGCTATGTTAGCACACTAGCTGGAGCCCCGCTACCGTGACTCTGGCTCCCTGGACTCTCTCCCAGCTGCAGTGGAGATGTACCCTGAGATGTTGAGAGCCCATAAATCAGGGATTTCACAATGGTGGGCCAGATTTTCCAAAGCACTCAGCTCCCATTTAGTCACCAAAAGACGCAGACAGATTTCCAAGGGTGCTCGGCACTGGGTCCTCAGCCATTTTGATAATAGTGTGTGCTGATCCCTTGGAAATCTGGCTCCAAGCTACTGGGAAATCTGGCTCCAAGTCACACGGGTCCCTGATTTATGGGTGCTGGGTGGGGCTTAGGTATCTAGGTCACCTGACTGGGAGTCACAGACAGAGGCTAGTGCCTGTAAATCTGGCCCTAAACGGCACATTGTTATTTCTTGGGGAAGAGCGTGTGTTCTTGCAGGGCTGAGAAAGGGCAGGACGTCCTGATCGCCACCATTACCATGTCTCCGGAAATACGGTTTGTTATTTTTCATCCCCTTAATCCTGCCTCCTTGTGCACATGTATTATGTCTTTAATGACATGATCACATGTGGGTTTTGCCAGAGGACCCTGTCTCAAACAGGTCAGAACTGAGAAGATGAGTGAATGAAGCAGGTGCCTTCAGAAGGAGAAAATACAGTCTTGTGGTTAAGGCAGTGGGGTAGGACCCAGGAAAGAAGGGTTCTATCACTGGCTCTGCTACAAGCTTCCCTGGGAAGAGAGGCAAGTCCCTTGGTTCAGAATTTTCAGAAGCAGCCACAATTTATTATTTGTGTTACCACAGCACCAAGGAGCTCTCCACTACCCAGGGTACTGCACTGCCTGGCCAATGTGTGTGGGCTCATGGCACCAACACACACTAGGTTGTTAAGGTTGCACCATGTGCGTATTTATTCCTTCCTTGCCACGTATAACAGCGTACGGCAGGGTTACAGCAAGAGGAGGTTTCCCCACAGCCTTTACGTCTCAGCCCAGTATCACCCTCTGAGCTTTCCTTCTGTTTTCCTGGCTTCCTGCTCCTTTCACGTATGTCCTCCCAATTACATCGTTAACCCAGGTGCTCATAATCCCCCAACAGAAAATGTTTAATTGCTCATAGCTGAGCTTGCAGCCCTCTTCATGCTGCAGCACTATCAGTGATCGGGGTGCTACTAATAGTGCCCCGTCACAGGAACCTAGCCATGGACAAGGATCCGTTGTGCAAGGTGCTGTACAAACACAGAACAACGAGATGCTTCCTGTCCCAAAGAGTTTGCAATCTGAATATAAGACAAAAGACAACAGACAGACAGACGGGGGCCTACAAAGAAACAAGGAGACAGCGCTGATCAGCAGGATGGGCCGTGGTCTCAGCACACCAGCAGCCTAACCATTGTCAAGTTTGTTGTCAGCATCACTTCAAAGGAGAATTTTGAGGAGGGGTTTGAAATGTGTATAATTAGGCAGGGTGTGGATGTTTACAGGGAATTCCTCCCATGAGGAGCAGCATGGGAGAAAGCACACAGGGGCCTGTTTGGAGATTTAACAAGTGGGCAGTGAAGGCTGGCATTGGCCGGAGTAGAGTGGGGAGTTGACCTCTCAATAGCAAATGAGAGATGATTGGTAGGTGGGGAGGGATAGCTCAGTGGTTTGAGCATTGTCCTGCTAAACCCAGGGTTGTGAGTTCAATCCTTAAGAAGGCCACTTAGAGATCTGCAGCAAAATCAGTACTTGGTCCTGCCTAGTGAAGGCAGGGAGTTGGACTTGATGACCCTTCAGGGTCCCTTCCAGTTCTAGGAGATAGTAATAATACATGGAGATATACCTATAGGCCATGAAGCTGGGTGGGGATAGGTCACAGAGAGTCCTGAAAGCAAAGCCAGGCAGCTTACATCTGAGGCACTGGGCAGGCAGTGGAGGGATGCAAAACAGAGAAGGGGTGACACGGGCAAAGCAATGGGCTAGGAAAATGATCTTTGCAGCAACATTCTGAATGGCTCAGAGTGGGGCAAGATTGCATTTGTCAAGGTCACAGAGAAGGATGTGGCAGTCATCCAGATGAGAGCCTGGACAAACATTTGAGCTGTGTGGATGGATAGGAAGGGCTAGATCTGAGATGGTATGGATGAAGAAGGGCAAAATTTAGACATAGCTGGACACGAGGACCTAAAGGGAGGGCCGAGTCAAAGATGACACCCCGTTTATGGGCCTGAGCGACAGCATAGTGGTGCTGTCTACAGTGACTGAGAAGGAGGTAGTGGGAAGGGTTTGGGGGGAAGGTTAGGAGCTCTGTTTTAGCCATATTTACCATGCAATGGCAGCTAGACTTACACAAGGAGCTGTCCAAGAGACAGGCTGAGATTTCAGTTTGGACAGAAGAAGGCAGGTCTGGAGCAGAGATTACCCAGAGATAAGGTGGAGGGGGCACAAAGAGGATCCTCCCAAGGGCACGCTGGAGGAACGATTAGAGAGGAAGGAGGAGAATCAAAAGAGGACAGAGTCACAGAAGCCAAGGGACGGAGAAGATTTCAAGAACAAGAGCATGGCTGATGGTGCCAAAGGCAGCTGATAGGTCGAAGAGGATGAAGATGCAGCACTGGTTCTGAGCTTGGCTAGAAAGAGGTCATTAGTGACTTTGGTGAGTGTGGTTTCAGTGGAGTGCCAGGTGCAGAAGATGGACTGGAGAGGGTCTAGGGTGGAATTGGAGGAGAGGAACTTCAGACAGCGATTGTAAACAGAGTGCTCAATGAGCTAAGAGATGAACGGGAGAAGGGAGATGCGGTGGAGTGGCAAGCGGGGTCAAGGGTGGGTGTTTTTAAGATGGAAGAGACAAAAACGTTTGTATTGTGTGGGGAACAAGCCAGAGGCAAGTGAGGGCTAACAAGAAGAGTAAGAGAGGGGATGAGAATGGGTGTGAGGGAGATCAGGAGATGGGATGGGGACATTGGGGCAGGTGGTGGGGTTAGAGGAGAGCAGATGAGAAACTCCTGTGTCTATGACAAGAGAGAAGGAGGCAAAGCTGTAGAAGGGTAAGGGAAGGCTGTGTCTTATTTTGTCAATGTTCTCTTTCAAGAACTTAGGTACAGGAGGAGAAGTGGGGGAGGGAGGGTTTGAGGATTGATTCAAAGGAGGTGAAAAGTCAGTGGGATTGCACACGTGGAATTTGATCAGGGTGGAAAAGTAGAGTTGCTTGGCATAGGACGATGGCAGAACTAAGGAACAAGTTTCTGGCATTGTCAGAGGATATTAGAGATGTTCTGCTGCATGAGAGGAGGAACAGAGGATGTTGGGGGTGAGCTAGGGCTGGGGCTGGCAAAGGATTCAAGAGACTCAACAATC
This sequence comes from Trachemys scripta elegans, assembly GCF_013100865.1. Classification (NCBI taxonomy): domain Eukaryota; kingdom Metazoa; phylum Chordata; order Testudines; family Emydidae; genus Trachemys; species Trachemys scripta. The sequence continues at coordinate 1,607,970 of NC_048314.1, forward strand.
ACAGGGAAGAAAGGGAAGAGAATGCAGGGAGCAGACAGCAGCAGAGAAATTATCAGCATTGATGGAGTGAAAGTCAAAGAGGGTATGTCTACACTGCAGTGTAAGCCCAGGGTTAGCAGAACTCGAGTTATCAGTCCCTGGGATTGTTAACCAAGGGCTTGAGCATCTACACCCATTTGTGACTCCAGGTTAGGAATTGGTGAACCCTGGGTCCCAGCCTAGGGCTCCAGCATCTACACTGCATTATGTGGGCCCGAATCCAACCACCCAAATCCCAGACTTCTTAGCACCCCCTAGCCCTTTGTTCATGGTGCAGTGTGGAAGAACATGACTGCCCAAAGGATCAGCTCATGGGATTGTGGGATACTTTTGGCAAATTCCCAGAGCACAAGTCCAGTGGGGCTGTGTCATAACTATAAAGGGAAGGGTAACAGCCCTCCTGTGTACAATACTATAATCCCTCCTGGCCAGAGATACCAAAATCCTTATACCTGTAAAGGGTTAAGAAGCTCAGGTAACCTGGCTGACACCTGACCCAAAGGACCAATAAGGGGACAAGATACTTTCAAATCTTGGTGGGGAGAAGGCTTTTGTTTGTGCTCTTTGTTTTGGGGGTTGTTCGCTCTTGGGACTAAGAGGGACCAGACATCAATCCAGGCTCTCCAAATCTTCTGAACAAGTCTCTCATATTTCAAACTTGTAAGTAACAGCCAGGCAAGGCGTGTTAGTTTATCTTTGTTTTCTCAACTTGTGAATGTTCCCTTTGCTAGAGGGAGGTTTATCCCTGTTTTGTTGTAACTTTGAAACTAAGGCTAGAGGGGGTTCCTCTGGGCTCTTTGAATGTGATTACCCTGTAAAGTTATTTTCCATCCTGATTTTACAGAGATGATTTTTACCTTTCTTTAATTAAAAAGCCGTCTTTTTAAGAACCTGATTGATTTTATCTTGTTTTAAGATCCAAGGGGATTGGATCTGGACTCACCAGGAATTGGTGGGGGGAAAGGGAAGAGGGGGAATGATTAATTCCTCCTTGTTTTAAGATCCAAGGGGTTTTGGATCGGTGTTCACCCGGGAATTGGTGGAGGAGTCTCTCAAGGCTACCCAGGGAAGGGAGTTAGCACTTGGGATGGTGGTAGCAAAACCAGATCTAAGCTAGTAGTTAAGCTTAGAAGTTTTCATGCAGGTCCCCACATCTGTACCCTAAAGTTCAGAGTAGGGAAGGAACCTTGACAGGCTGTGTTTACACTGCAAAGCAATAGGGCTTGAACCCTGGGTCTCAGCTTGACTCAGGCCCTTCAACCCCCGTGGGACTCTGGGTCCGAGCCCTGGGTTAGCACAATCTGGGTGAAGACGGAAGGGGAGGGGTTAGGCTTTAGCCTGAATTTGAACCCTAGACACACCCAGAAGGATCGAGTGACAGCATGAGGGAGAGCTGCTGACAGAGACCAGGGGATGGGGGACCTCAGAACTCATGGTGAGCTCACAGAAAGCAGGGCTTGGGGATGACCAGGTCAACCGAATGGCTCTTCTGGTGAGTGGGAGAGCCCAACCAGTGCTGCTTGTTAAGTGATGAAGTGAGGGCGAGGAACCACGCAGCTAAGGGGTCGGAGGGGTCATCACTATGGAAGCTGAAGTAACACTCTATTCACTTTGACGGAATAAATTGGCCCAAAGAGTCAAAGGGTCCAATATTAAACAGTTGTAACCAAGGTTTGGTATACAGAGACCTCAGCCATCTTAGTCCCAAGGCAAAGAACACCACTGAGCAGCTTAACCTTTTATTAAAGAGACAGAAAAGAAGGAAAAACAGTTAAAGCATTTGAAATGTACAGTATTGCATAAGGCTTTCTTTTTAACACTATCCCTTGTTCCCTTTACCTTTAGCTGAAGAGAGTTTTAGAAGGAAAACACCTCCAAGTGACAGGTTTTTAGGTGGTACTACACATGGTAATAGCTGTTCTTTTGGGGGGAAAGGGAAGAAGTTAGGTGAGCTGGACTGGAGCTGTTATTGTTGCTGCTGTTGAAGTCCGATCCTGTTTTCTAAAAGACAAACCAAGACAAACACACACAAAATTGGGGGAGAAAAGAACAGGCAAGATGGAAAATGCAGCTTCTGTCTCGGGTGAGAACTCTTAGTTGCAACTTCCCTGCTGGAGAAATAGAGGCACCGCACCTGGTCTGATCAGCCACTCTGAGACCTGGCAAACTAGTACCAGCGTCGGGCAGCTCAGGGCATTGCTTTTATCTGCTTTTTTGGTCACAGGCTCACAGCAGTGTTGCAAAATATGCAGTCTTGGCTGGCTAAGCCAGACTCTTATTAGACAGAAGGCCAAAGGAGATGGATAGGAAAGAGAAGAAATATGGTGGAGAAGGAAAAGAACACACAAAAGGGTGTGCGGGTGGCAGCAGCGTTTGACAACGTCTCACATCCCAGATAGTTTGGGATTGAACTGAAGCCAGTGGAGGTTGTGATGTCATCTGGGACCCTCTCTCTGGCCCATGCTGGTCAGAACATTGCTCAGGATCTGGACTCTGAAGGCCCAACGTTGTTACAGTGGATCATGAGGGACTCGGGAGACGGTGGGGGTGGCAGCCAAGATAGTGACGGTCGCTCCTTCAGATTCCCCCGTCACTCAGTCAGCCCTGATCTGTCTCCAGTTTTTAATCCATCTGAAGTGTGCCGTGTTCATTTTGTATTGTTCTAGTTCTTTAACCAAAATATCATGCAGCTGCTAGTGAAATGCCTCACAGAAGTCCACGATTGCACTATCAACCAAACTTGTGATCTCATAAAATAAAAAGCTATCAAGTTAGCTTGACAGAATCGATTTTTCATAAACCCATCTTGATTGGCACTAATTATATTATCCTCCAGTAATTCTTTATCAATCGAATCCCATATCAGCTGTTCCATTATTTTGCCGAGGATCAGTGTCAGGTTGGCAGAACATTCGCTTTCTTCCGGCGTCTTCTGGAACTTCCCCAGTGTTCCAAGATTTATTGAATATTGACATTAATGGTCCAGTGAGCTTTTTGGACAGCTTGTTTAGGAAAAATATTTCTACATAAAAATTAATAGATTAATCTGTAGCGGATCTGGTGCAACTGGCCATTTAAAAGTCTTTAGAGTCTTTTTTCAACCATTATGTGTCCAAATTGAAAGTTTATATGCTAACGGGTAACCAAAATATAAACTCTTTGTTGGATAAAATTTTCTTCATTGTACACACAAAATTCCTCCACCATATACACAACATTTCTCCACAGGATAAAATCCTCTCTCTGAGATAAAAACTTCTCCATCAGTGGCTATATTTTTCAATCAGATGTTATCCTTCAATGGAGAGAGTTTTTATGAGTCGCTCCAGAGACAGAAGGTTTTATCTGCCAGAGTGCAGCTGCTGCTGAATTAACTCTTTTCTCTCAAGCGGGCAGATGAAATCTTCTCTCTCAGTCCCGGCACTAGGTCTGTACGCACCCTCTGGAAGCCATCCACCCTAGTTTGCCCCCAAGCCCCCACACGCTCCTCAACTCCCCTCACTTAAACATTTATAAAAACCAGGAAATGAATACACAAAACTGTACGTGAAGCAGTTTTGGTTGCCACACCCACAACATACCTGGCACAAACACACAAATGCAAGGGGATAAAGCCACCTACCACTACATACCCTCTAGCTGTCCACCCACAGGCATCCACTTTATCACTACTACCAGTACTGTCCACAGCTGTGAATATTAAATGATATAGTTGGGCCCCAGAAAACAACTGGTGCCAACTGGCAGAAGGCACAGAGGCATATAGGCTTAAAGAATCGTCTGAGTTCACCAGAAGGGGTCATGTAAGGTCTCTACTGAATGCCTGTGTCACACACGTCATCGTAACCATTGTGAAATGTCTGTGCAGATAACACGTAAGGAGTTTGTGGATGTTTACTGAAAATTGTGTTTTTAAAGCATGTAAGTTAAGACAGGTCACTAGAAGGTGATTCTAGGCAGGAAGGGGGTAGCAAACACTTATTTCTCGAGCAGACCATTGTGTATTGTATGCCTTTGTGCCAACTCAGTTAGGATAAAAAACAATGGCCATACCTGGAGACTGGCCATGTTTGCTGCCTGGGCCAGGTGCAGGCCTGCGGCTTTACAAAGACAAAGAAACCCCGAGGTAAATCTTTTTAGAGGGGACCTCCTGTGGTAAGGGACCATATTCTGTAACTGCAAAAAATAAGTGGAGAGGGGATGATTTGATCCCTCTGTCTGGCAAGACAAGCTGCCAGCAGGCTTGATCTTAGGAAAGGAAAGCCTCGGCCCTCCTGGCTGAAAATGCTGGGGCAATGACTTGGGGTAAGCTACCTGTAGGAGACAGGGGAATGTCTTGTGAGTTCAGTTTAGGCTCCAGAAAGCAGGTTATGAGTTTGTTACCATTTGTTTCCAGTGTTCTTACTTACTGTCATTTGAATCTCTGTTTGATAACAGACTTCCCCTTGTTTTCACTATAACTATAACGAAGTGTTCTGTGTTAGGCAGAGTAGTGATCCTGAGGTGACACTAGGACATTGGTGTGTGCTCCTCCTTTGGGAGTAGAGACTCTGAGCTCTGGTCTACACGACAGACCTGTATCGGTATAACTGCGTGGCTCAGGGGTGTGAAACATCCACATCCCCGAGCGACATCGTTATACTGACCTAAGCCCTGGTGTAGACAGCGCTATGTTGGAGGGTTTAAGTGTAGACTTGCCCGGAGAGTTCTGTGAGTGTTCAGTGGAACAGCGGCTGGGCACTCCAGAGGAACCCTCGGAGGAGGTGGGGGTTGGTGTCCACCTGTCGCTAACCTGCACAGAGAGAGCAAGGCTGGCAGAGGCCTGGCAGGCAGCGCGGGTGTTGCCAGAGGCTGGGGGAGTCAGGAGGCTGACACACAGTGGCACAGACAGGTGGTAGCAAGCAGCATCACAATCTTGGGTACCCCGGGGAAGCGTTGGAGTAGTTTCCTGTGTGAGGAGAGAGTGGCTTGGTAAAGGGGCTGACAGAAGCTGGAATCCTGTGGCAGGCAAAAGTAACGCTGTGGTGCGTGGCCTGTGGCGTACAGTACTTGTGGTATGTTACACATGTAGCATCCTTAACTGCTTCACAATTCAGATTGTTTTTAATATTAATATACTTTAAGTTCAGGGCACTGAAACTGTTGCATTAGAACCCGTGACTTATCCTCTTACCTGACGCATGGAATGTTGTTCGAAATGGCGAATTTACTGCAGATCTCCCGCTGCGACAGGAACTGGTTGAGGTCTCCGTTCTCCATATACTCTGTTATCATGCACAGCGGGTCATCACGCACACACACTCCCAGCAGTCGGATGATATTTGGGTCCTTCAGCCGGGACATGATCTTGATCTCCTTTAGGAAATCATTTCTTAAAAAGAGAAAGACATAAGTCTGATTCCTTGAACATTGTCCTCTTTTCCTTTGCTTGAGGAATCTGGGAGGGGCGAAGGGGAGATAGAGAGGCTCTGAACACTAGGAATGGGAGTTTTTCTGAAGTCTCCCAAAAGAGTTGCCTGTCTTTTTCTCCCTGAAGTATTCTCCCACTGATTTCCCTTTATTCTGCTTTGTAACCAGAGTGCACCCTCTTGAAATCCCCTTTGCACCTACAGCTGCAGCACAGAAACAACCCCTGAGTGCAGGGCTTAGCCACACAGGCTCTGCAGGGAGGGAGACTATGGCTGGGCCAGGCCCCAAGAGGGGTTTCTGAAGGTAGAAGGGAGTGGTGGGGGAGAAGGTGCAGAGGCTGTTCCAGATGTGGTGATGTCAAAGTCTCAGGGATAAAGGATGACATAATAGCACCATGCAGGAAGTGAAAGTTTCTATCCATCTCTCCATCCTGCGTCCATCACTGTTGTATATGATCAGGTTATTTTTCTATCCACAGGTCTGTATTTCTGTGGTTTCTCCTAGGAACCGGATCAGCCCATGGGGCCAGCAGTCTAGTATTCTGTCACTCACAGTGGCTAGTACCACAGGAAAGGGTAAGAAACCCAAGTGCTGGCCATGATGGGAAACCTGCTCTCCAGAAGCGTTTCCTCCTAATCCCCAAGAGCTGGAAGTTGGCTCATGCCCATATAAACTCTTGAGAGTTTTTATCCAGTGTAATGTCACTGTGGATGTTCCCATTCTCTACATAAATGTCCAGCCTTCTGTGAAACTGGCCAACCGTGTAGTTTTCATGTCATTCCTTATAACTCACACGATCGCATCCTTTTCAAAGGACTCCTCCCCCTTGGTGTCTTTGTGACCCTTTCCTGGATGAACTGGACTTGTTCACCTATTTCTGTGTGCACAGCATTAGTGGATAAGCCCACTAGTGCCCTGCTGGATAGGGGGAGTGATATAATAAAATATATCATTATTAACCACACCCGTCCATCAAGTATGGACTCTAGCTCTCTGCTCATGAGCTCCACTCAGCAGCCAGGATAAAACTGACATTCCACTGACTTCCATTATCTCTGTTCAAATACCCACTCGGGCACTAACTGCTCCTATATGCACATACCAAGGGCTGACTTGCCTCTCACTTACACAAGTGCAAATCTGGAGTCGCTCCACTGCAGTCAGTGACGGTAACCTGTGTAAAACTAATCTCAGAGCAGAATCAGGCTTCATATTCAGATTACAGCTGTCGCATAGTGTCATGTGGTTACCTGGCTGTTTTGTTGACATTGGATCTTAGCATTTTCACGGCCACTAGAACCGGTTGGTTGGTGAGTTCCGTAGACGAGAGTCCCAAAAATTCCAACAGGCCATCTGCTTCACACAGGTGTACCTGGAAAAGGGAGTGCAGGGTCAGCCATGAACATGTGGGACAGTCAGAGAAGAAGAGGAAAAAACACATCACGTTATGGATAAGCATTATGGTTAGAATTGATTGAATTATCCCTTGAAAGTAAATTATTCAGTGAGTTGAGTCTTTTTTTTGTTTCTGATCAGAAAAAGTTGAAAAACTGCCTCCGGATTCTGTGAACAGATTTGTTATTGGTAAGTGTTTGTTGAAGAGCTTACGTGAGCTACTTTCATCCTATGGGTTATTTGTTAACTGTTCACTTCAACTATTGAGTATTTGATTGCTCATCTACCTATGTCGCATGGTATGGTTTCTACTCCTGAACCGAATAGCTGAAACTTGAAACAAAGAAATAACTAATAGCAATACCCTCGTCTGCATTGAAAACAGGGATTGAGTAAAGTACAACTATGCCCCAAACATTCCTGCAAATCCAAGCCCACGTGTGTGAACGCTCATTAATAGCAACAAAGGGCACAAAGGTGGTCATTTCCTATTCTAAGATTTATTTATGAGCACTTTTCTTGCAGAACTCATCCAGCTCTACGGATCGTTGTAGCAAATGGCCAAGACAGTCATAGAAGCACTTCACTGCTGCTGCAATAAAAGGCATTCACTGGCCAAAGAGACTCGATTTCACACCCAATCCTGAAAACCCTTTGGAGTGATCCAGAAAATCCATTGCTTCACCATCACCTTCTGCAAACACTGAAATAAGCGAAGATTTGAATGACTGTGGTAATTGGCGAGGTGATTAACATAAGATAATGGCTTCTCGAACAAGGTCCTCCCTGTGTTGAACTAATAAATTCCATCTCTGATGAACTCCAAAATCTCCCCTGACTAGCCACAAAGGACCAGGATCCATTTTTGTGTGCAGTGTAGTTGTAGCCGTGTCGGTCCCAGGATATTAGAGACAAGGTGGGTGAGGTGTAATGTCTTTTATTGGTCCAACTTCTTTTGGTGAGAGAGAGAAGCTTTCAAAAGAAGTTGGTCCAATAAAAGATATTGCCTCACCCATCTTGTCTCTCTAAGGGTCCATTTTGCAAGCCAGAGATAGCCAGCAGTCCTCCAGCATAGCCTGCATCTCTATGTGCGAAGCCAGGTGTGACCTGGGGACCTCTAGGTGTCCACTGGCAGAGGACACAGAGGTGCATAAGGGTTACAGTACATGGATTCCCTGGGCCTGGTCTCTATGTACTATTTTGCCAAAGGACATCATGTGTGGTCTCTATTGTTATACTGGTCTCCGTTGTCCTTGCGAGCCGTGCGTACGGATAATATGTGAGGAGTTCTGTATCTACACTGAACATTTTGTTCTGAAGGTCTGTGAGTTGGGGCCAATCACCAGAAGTTGCTAAACAATTTGCTTTCAGTCACAAGATGTTCATCTAGCAGTCTGTCTCTATGTAAATTGAGTATTGTACAGTTCACAATGGATGCTCATTTGCAGTCTGAGCCGAATGCTAGTGAAGGGATTGTGAAATCTTCACTGAGGGAATTTACAGGAAGAAATAAATCAGCAGGAGGGAATCCTGTCTATTGGCGACGACAATGGAGTTCTGGACTGTACCTGTAGATTGTTTATGCATTCAAGGATCAATCACAATAGCCCTTTTGGTCAAAGTCGTACTGGGAGCTCACGTTCAGCTGATTATACACCACGATGTCAACCCCCAAGACTTTTTCACAGTCCCAGCTTCCTAGGAGAGAGTCCCCCATCATGTAAGTATGGCCTATGTTCTTTGTTCCTCGATGTATACATTTAGCATACCAATAGTTAATAATTCCCTATGTGGAACCGTACCAAATGCCTTTCTGAAATCGAGGTAAATTAGATCCACTGCATTTCCTTTGTCTAAAAAAATTGTTATCTTCTCAAAGAAGGAGATCAGGTTGGTTTGGCACGATCTACCTTTTGTAAAACCATGTTCTATTTTGTCCCAATTACCATTGACCTCAATGTCCTTGACTACTTTTTCCTTCAAAATTTTTTCCAAGACCTTGCATACTACAGATGTCAAACTGACAGGCCTGTAGTTGCCCGAATCACTTTTTTCTCCTTTCTTAAAGCTAGGAACTATGTTAGCAATTCTCCAGTCGTACGGTACAACCCCTGAGTTTACAGAGTCATTAAAAATTCTTGCTAATGGGCTTGCAATTTCATGTGCCAGTTCCTTTAATATTCTTGGATGAAGATTATCTGTGCCCCCTGATTTCATCCCATTAAGCTGTTTGAGTTTGGCTTCTACCTTGGATGTGGTAATATTTACCTCCATATCCTTATTCCTATTTGTCATCCTACCATTATCCCTAAGCTCCTCATTAGCCTCATTAAAGACTGAGGAGACAGCGGAGGTGAGTTTTGGATTTGTGGAGGCAAGCGGGGGTTGGGAAGGGTGGCAACAGGAGAAGATAGAGCTGGCGGGAGCAGTGGAAGGGGGAGGACGGGAGGGTTGAGGAGATGGGATAGTGTGAGAATGAGGAGGGAAGGAGGCAGGGAAAGGGAAGGAGAAGTGAGAGCATGCAGAGGATTGCTGTGGACAGGGCAAGGGGCGCTATGGGAGAGTATGGCTAGGGGGACAGTCAGCAAACTCCTGGGAGCTAAGGCCAGGCTGCCCAGGGTTCCTGACACAAACCAGGGGAGGGAGAATGCAGAGAGGTTAGGGTCTCTCAGTCTGGCTCAGCGCAGGGGCCAGGAGGGAATGTGCAGACCCCCCCAGAAAACCAGCTGCAGGGATGTGAGCTCTGCTGTAGCCTGGACACTGCAGGCAGGGAGCTGAGCAGGCCGGCTGTGCCAGGGCCATTGTACTGGGGCATGTGCCTCCATTCTGCTGCCAAGGGGGCGGAAAGACGCCTGTACCTCTCCGAACTGCCCTTCTCCCAGCTTCTCCTTGAGTCGCAGCTGCTGCCGGGGGAACTCGCCCACGGAGATGTCCTTCTTGGTGAGCGAATCGACGGTGAGGGCAGGCACTGAGTACATGTTATTGCCCGTCACGCCCTGCAGGCTGACAATGTCGGTCTCCGCGTAGTGAGGCACGTTGTTCTGGAAGCCCTGGTGCGGGGTGGACTTGGTGAGGTCGGGCTCAGCGTAGTCACCGCTGCATGCTGGGGGAAAACCAAAGACATGGTTAGTCAAGCACGCCTGCCTTCTCCAAGTCATGGCAGCCGGGCTGCTGTCAGGCCTGATCCTGCATAGGAACCGCGGGCGGCTTATCTCAGCCCCAGTGCTGCTGCTCGGGCCTGCATCGAGATTTTGCTCCTGTTGTAACTAGGATCCGCCCCTGGTAAACCGCAAACATTTGTTTCCCCGAACAAATGTTTGTGGAGTGTCCTGATTGTGTTAAATGGCCATCAACCCACTCATGCCTCAACCGGAGACCAAACTCTCACCTACACAGCCCCGCACGTGACACAGGGCATCTCAGTGTTGCTAGGTAACGACTTTCGGGAAGGCTGTACCGGGGAAGCAGCCTGGAGCTCCTCCACCTTTCCCCATCTCAAGGTCGGATCACTGCGATCCAAGCTCAGAACAGGAACTCGCTCTGGTGCAGAATGCCTGGTAAATGGTGTTTCTCAGGAACAGCACAAGTCCCCAGCAGGAGCTCCACGGTCTGCACTGGCTCCCTATTGGCCTCTGGATTGAATTTAAGTCACTGCTTTTGATCTACAAATCCCTAACTGGGCTGGGACCTGGCTGCTTGAGGGGCCATCTCCCCTCGTGCCAGCCTGTCACAGCTGCGATACGTGGGGGCACTCGAGCTGCTCCCCCTCCATTTAAAAGAGATGGGGGCTGGCGGCACAGCATCCTCAGTGAGGGGCTCTCAGCTCTGGAACAGGCTTCCCCCTAGGCTGAAATAGCCCAGGTCTTCTGGGCATGCTGTGGGACATTTCTGTTTACATGGGCTGCTGCAGAGCGGGGTCTCGGAGAGAAATCAGCCGGGTGAACTCATTTGGGTCAGTAATTTATGGCAGGGTACATAGAGCCCGCATAGGTCCCTTTCCTATTATTTTGGTATAAACCTAATTTACTACTACTACTATTATGTTTCACACAAACCCCGCTATGTTAAAAGAATGCTGATCAGGTGGCAAAGTCCAACACTCAGTCATTAAGTGGTCAGCCAGGAAAACCTTTGCCTCTTCTCTGAGCTCCAGCACGTGATTGAGAACAGCCCCACATGAACGCCAGGGAACATCACTATGGAGCAGCTGCTGATGCCGAATGCCCATTTCTTCACATCAAACAGTCCATTGGGCTCACCTTTAATACAGTTCACAACTTTCACAGCCTCATCACATGCCTGTCAGTTCCCCTGGCATCCTCTTTGCTGCTTCTCAGTGAACGGAACACGTCCAACTGGCTTGGGGTGAACAGGCTGGGCTCTAGGCACAAGGTACTGTGGCTTCCTGGCATCCTCATTGCTAATACCAACCCAGCAGTGTCAATCCAGCCCAACTGCCAGAACGGCCTGCTGGAAAGAGTCAAAGATTCTCCCTCCCCTCCCTTCCCATGCACCATGAACGTGATGCGGCTCCAGCCCTCTGCTCTCTCACTACCTGCTCCCCTCCTCTTCCAGGAACGGGGGCTGCTTTGCTCCCCCCCACCCCCGAGCAACATGTAATCAAATACAAATACAAACGTTCATCTGAACGCAGTTACTCTCAAGGCCACAGCCAAGAGCCCTGAGGGCCACAAGATCCCCCGGGCTGCAGGTTGGACACCTTTGCCATACAGCCTTGAGTTACAGTAACACATACTGTTCTTACCATGTGGCTTCTGCCTCATTAAGTGCACAGGATGGATGGTGTTCAGGGGATGAGGTAGCCTCCTTTTGTCCTGAATATTCAATCCACTGCCTTTTGCCTTATTTACTGCTCACCCTACACTGAATAGGGAAGAATTCATGTCCTCCTGGGAGTTGCTGTGATGCTCATCACTGTAGCATATGAACCTCACAGACATAATGACTTGATCTTCACAGCTCACCTGAGACATAGGAAAGTGACTGTAACCCCATTTTACAGATGGGGACTGAGGCCCAGAGAGATTTAGGCCAAATTTTACAAAGATGTCCAGTCCTTTTGGCTGCTTCAATGACTGGAGGCCCAACTTGAGACACCTATAGCTTGAAGCCCCTGACTTTCTTCATGACATTCCTTCCAGCTTCTGCTGTGAATGAGGCAGGAATAATATGGACAACAGCCTCATATGCTATACAGCCCCTTCTCATTCATTATCCTCCCAGTGCACTGATTGAGGCAGGGGTCCTGGGGAAAAGGTAGTATGTGAACATGTAAGAACATAAGAACGGCCATACAGTGTCAGACCAATGGTCCATCAAGCCCAGTATCCTGTCTTCCAACAGTGGCCAATGCCAGGTGCCCCAGAGGGAATGAACAGAACAGAGCAATTATCAAGTGGTCCATCCCCCGCCATCCAATCCCCCAGCATCTGGCAGTCAGAGGCTTAGGGTCACCAAGGGCATGGGGCTGTATCCCTGATCATTTTGGCTAAAAGCCATTGAGGGACCTATCGTCCATGAACTTATCAAACTCTTTTTTGAACCCAGTTATAATTTTGGCCTTCACAACATCCTCTGTCAATGAGTTCCAGGGTGATGGCACACTGTGTGAAGAAATACTTCCTTTTGTTTGTTATTAAACCTGCTGCCTATTCATTTAATTGGGCGACCCTTCATTCTTGTGTTAATGTTATTTACCCCTTCACATTTCCTTATTAACCTTCTCCACACCAGTCATGATTTTATAGACCTCTATCATATCCCCCCTTAGTCGTCTCTTTTCCAAGCGGAAAAGTCCCTGTCTTATTAATCTCTCCTCATAGGGAATCTGTTCCATAGCCCTAATCATTGTTGTTGTCCTTCTCTGTACCTTTTCCAATTCTAATATATCTTTTTTGAGATGGGTCAACCAGAATTGTATACAGTATTCAAGGTGTGGGCGTACCATGGGTTTATATAGTTGCATTATGATTTTTTCTGTCTTATTATCTATCCTTTTCCTAATGGTTCCCAACATTGTTAGCTTTTTTCATGGCCACTGTATATTTAGCAGATGTTTTCAGAAAACTATCCACAATTACTTCAATATCTCTTTCTTGAGTGGTGACAGCTAAGTTAGAGCCCATCATTTTGTATATATAGTTGGGATTATGTTTTCCAATGTGCATTACTTTGCATTTATCAACATTGAGTTTCATCTGCCATTTTGTTGCCCAGTCTCCCAGTTTTGTGAGATCCCTTTGTAACTCTTCACAGTCTGCTTTGGACTTAACTATCTTGAGTAATTTTGTATCATCTGCAAACTTTGCCACCTCACTCTTCACTACATTTTCCAGATCATTTATGACTATGTTGAATAGCACTGGTCCAATACAGACCCCTGGGGGACACCACTATTTACCTCTTTCCATTCTGAAAACTGACCATTTATTCCTATCCTTTGCTTCCTGTCTTTTAGCCAGTTATTGATCCAAGAGAGGACCTTCCCTTTTATCCCATGACAGCTTACTTTGCTTAAGAGCCTTTGGTGAGGGACCCTATCAAAGGCTTTCTGAAAGTCTAAGTACACTATGTCTACTGGATCACCCCTGTCCACATATTTTTTGACCCCTCAAAGAATTCTACTAGACTGATGATGCATGATTTCCCCATACAAAAATCGTGTGAACTCTTCGCCAACAAATCATGTTCATCTATGTGTCTGATAATTCTGTTCTTTACTATTGTTTCAACTAATTTGCTTGGTACTGAAGTTAGGCTTATCAGCCTGTAATTGCCAAGATCCCCTCTGGAAACTTTAAAAAAAATTGGTATCACATTAGCTATCCTCCAGTCATTTGTAATTAAAGACTATCATAATGGCTACACAGGAGGGAACCAAATTAAGTTTGCACGGGAAACCTTAATTCTGGCATTTCCTAACTTTTGAGTGCTTCACTTTGCAATCTTAACGTTCTTTTAACACATTTTTAATATTAAGTAATTTCTTACAACCCCCCCCTGGAAAAACAGAAATTCTTTCATGGGGAGTTGTACTGACCTTTATGAGTAAATTAGATCCACAGCACAGACCTCTGTCTAAGGTGTGAGCTAAAGCTGGCAGCCGTTCACCTTCCTTGCAGCAGGGGGCATGGATTATGGATTATCTGCAGGGATCATTTGGACGTGCTCAACCTATTCAATTCCCTGCCATTGCATGACCTCATTCTGTCTTGTTCTCTGCCAGTGACACACAACAGTGTGGTCTCCTGAGGACTGAAATGCTTTAATTTAACTGAAATCAGGGGGGTACCTGTGTGAAATGTAATGGCCTGTGATATACAGGAGGCCAGACTAGATGGTCTCTTTCGGCTTTAAATGCTATGAGATACTAAGTAATGCGAAGTTATCCTCTATGTAGAACAGCCACCAGAGGGGGCTATAACATACACGTTGCCAGTGACTTGTGAGCTAGTTGCTACAGAGCAGTGGATCGCTGAATATCACGACTCCTGGGTTCTGTCCCTGGCTCTGGGAGGAGAGTGTGGTGCAGTGGTCAGAACAGACTGCCAGGGCCCTGGATGAAACCAGTGAAGTTGAAGGAAATAAAACAAATGAATAACCCTCCAGACACTGCTGACTCCCGGACACCGGCCACTTTTACCTGAATCCTCGGCGCTTTGGGAGAGTTCAGGTAGCTTCTGGAGCAGCGTGGCAGGCTGGTGATATTCCAGGTCCAGTGGGAAGACCCGTTCGTAGGTGGGATTAGACTGGTGGATCTGGTTCTGGTTGCTGACGATGGTGTAGCTGTAGAAGGAGAGACGAACCATGGCGTCCTCCTCCAGGATGCGCCGTGGGGCCTTCGGAAGAGAGAACAAGCTGCTGAGCTATTCGGAGCGGTCAGGCCGGGAGCTGGCTGCAAGGGCAGCGGTCGCTCCCTAGTACAGCAGCATCCTGACTGGGGCCTGCTCCATGCTGAGGAGCCCAGGATGTGACGGTGGGGAGCAGGGAGTGGGAGCTCTATGGCATCCTGTCCACTGGGGACATCCCAGGGACTCCCCAGTACTTCCAGGGTCAGCACAGCTCCAGACTCCCATGTACAGCAGCACCGTCACGTTACCTTCTCCAGCCTCTTCTGGACATACTGCTTCCACAGAATGATGATTATAATGATCAGGAGCAGAAGGATAATAGCCACAAGGCAGCCAACCAGGATGGAGGTACTGGAGTCATCTGCTTTCTCCCCTAGCCAGGTGCTGGTTATAAAAGAAGTGGTTTCTGTACAGAGGAAGAAAATGAAAAGGAACTGGAATCACAAGATGTAGGGGTGGCACTCACAGGCTAACAGTCTGGTGCAGAAGAGAACCGGGGCAAACAAAGCTAATCTGTTTTCACACTGGTTTAATCAGAAAGTCTCTTTTCCTGGAACTTCACAAATAACTTGGTGCTAGCGGCTGCGGGCGCCACATGCTGTTCTTGCCTTTGGAAATGGTGGCTCTGGGCTACTGTAACTCATAGTAGGGTGGAAAATGAACCTGGACTCAATTTCAGTGGGTAGGTTTTGAGGTTTCCTTGGCTGCACATGTGCGCTTGGGTCTCCTGCCCCGGGTGGCCTGCCATATCCTATGTCTGGCACTGTGGCGGGGGCAGAGACAGCCCTGGATTAGTGAGCGTAGCATAAAGCACTTAGTGCTAGATGTGGAGGGGTGATGCTGGGGCGTGCACAGTGCTGCAGGAAGCACTTTGCAAGGAGGGAGGGACCTCTCTTGTGACAGAGCAGGGCTTTCCATCCGCCACTACAGTCTGGCGTGTCTGTGTAGTAGACTGTGGTCAAGTCCTTACCCCATGCCGCCTCAGTAGCGTTGGTCTCTGCATCCAGCAGCTCTGCTGTGCTTGTGGCTAGAGTAACCACAATAGGATTTACATTCTCCATGTCTGGGGAAGGTAAGAGCAGGTGTCAGTCTGTCGCATACTCCCTGCCGCTGCCTCTGCCAGCAGTCTCTGTGATCCCCGGGATCTGCCAGGAACCCCGGGGTTGGTCACTTCCATTATTTATACGTGCAGCATCACTGGGTAAGGGCCCCAGCTGCACACCCTCGCTCAGGAGAGCAAACCTCACTCACTGACTCATGGACTGCGGGCGTGGGCCTGGCTTTGAAGGACTGGTCCCAGTGCCAGGCAAAGGCCAGACTAGAGCAGAGCAGGCTGTCTCATTGCAGCATGAGGCTTTGGGGTCATAACTAATCCTTGTTTCTAATTCAAAAGCCCTGACACAGAACCCAGAATAGCGGGAGACAAGCTGGAAAATCAGGAGAGTTTGTAATAAAACCCAAACCAAAAAACTAGTGTTCTTTGCTTTGGCTTCTGAGCTTCTGCCCCCTTGCCCCCCAAAATGTGTGGTAGTCACAAGCTGAAAATTCAACCTTCAGTGCTCCTGCTCCCCGACTTCCTGCCCTGCGCTTGCTCCCCAATTGCCCCCCTGCTCCTCTCCCTGACTGCTCTCACACCTGCTCCCTCACTGCCCCCTTCCTCCCACTGACGGTCCTGCTCCCCAGCTCTTGATCCCTGTGTATCTTCCATCAACCCTGCCTCTGCCAGCCTCAATCCCTGTTCAGGCTCCCCCTGTCTGCCTCCTGCTCCCCACAATCCCCTATCGCTCTTGGAAGGAGACTTACCAGACTGGAAGGAAATCTCACTGATCATCATCCAGGTGTCAGCGAAGTAGAAACGGCAAAGGACGGCTTTGCCCACCCGCTGATTCAGGGGGATGGTCACAAACCTTGCACTGGGGTTTTTGTCATCCAAGATGGTGGAAACGCCGACAGGTTCAGCCTCCCACTCTGCAATCAGCCGTGGTTTGAACAGACATTCCACCTTCTGGAAGATCTTCACCCCCTTAGAAAACATATTGTTGCAATGCACCTGGCAAGAGGAAAAAGGACCAAGCAGACTGAGTTCTCTCCTCTGACTCCCCATGTTGACACAAGGACCAGGTCTCAGACATGCAACCAATGCACTGTATAAACCTAAAATCCCAGGGCCGCAGGGACGTGCCGCCCACTTCGGGAGTGGCACGGAGCGAGGCCGGGCAGGAAGCCGCCTTAGCCCTGCTGTGCTACTGGTGGTGGCGGTGGTGGCTGTGGGCCCCTGGGCCCTTTTAAATCACCCGGGAGTGACAGGCGGGGCCGGGAGATGCTCCCGGGGAGGCGCGCAGGGGCGGCAGGCAGGGCCGGGGGCGAGACCCAGCCCTGAATATTGGTGGAGCCGGGCCCCCGGGCCCTGAATATTCCTGGAGCACGGGCACCATGGGCCCCTGTAACTCGCCACCCTTGCCTAAATGCATATAATCACAGTACAGAGGAAAGGCATCATGTACTCTGCAGCATCTGGGACCAAGAACTAGAGGAGAAGACCTCTGGCTTCTGGGAGCTGCATCCTGAATTCTGGAAATTCGGTTGTACCCAAACACATTCGCAAATGGAGATGAAGGTGATGGTTTGTATCACAGCAGCTTCTACGCTCCCCAAGTGGGACCTCACCATGCTAGTGCTGCGCTGTTTCTTGGGAAGCAGTGAATCTGTGACTACTGCAAGTGTCCACTGGACAAGGGGCTGGATTCTCCACAGAGACGCTTGGAGGTCTCGAGGGTGCCAATTGCTAACCTGCAGAGTAACAGCGGGGGCTGCGAAGGGGGTGCATGTGTTGGCCATGGCCAGTGGAATTGGGGAGCTGACCCCAGCAGGCACAGATAAAGCTTCCTCACACGAAGGGCAGGTGGCAGCAAGGTGCCTCACGATGCTGGCTACCCCCACGAAGCATCACACCAATGCCCTGGAGGGAAGCAGGGAAGAGGCTGACAGAAACAGCAGCCATATTTCATCCAGCCTGAATGCAACTGGTCCACAGACGCACCAATCGAGGATACAGCTGGACAGGGACCGGGAGCAAGAATGAGTAAACTGGGAGCAAGAGCAAACAAACGGGAAAACAGTGTCAGCACGAGGAGAGAGAGAAGGAGGATCAGAGCGGGCACGAAGAGAGGGAGAAGGAGGATCAGAGCCAGCACGAAGAGAGGGAGAAGGAGGATCAGAGCCAGCACGAAGAGAAGGAGAAGGAGGATCAGAGCCAGCACGAAGAGAGGGAGAAGGAGGATGAGAGCCAGCACGAAGAGAGAGAGAAGGAGGATCAGAGCCAGCACGAAGAGAGGGAGAAGGAGGATCAGAGCCAGCACGAAGAGAGGGAGAAGGACAAGGAGTGGCATTATCAGCTCGAGATGGAGACGGCACCAGCAGAATTCTAGTCCAGCCGGTGAAGCCAGGCACCATGTACCTGTTCTGGTGGGTGGCAAAGATTCCAATTTACTTCCTAGCTTCAGGGAAGGCGGTGACATGGGTGTGTTTCTAAATGCTTCTGAAATGGAGTGTGAATTGAAGAAGTTTGGGGCAGGAGGACCTGGTATGGTATCTGGCTCCACGACAGACAGTCAGGGACAAAGGCTTTGGACATTTTCACTCTATGGACAGGGAGGT
Organism: Trachemys scripta elegans; assembly: GCF_013100865.1. Taxonomy (NCBI): domain Eukaryota; kingdom Metazoa; phylum Chordata; order Testudines; family Emydidae; genus Trachemys; species Trachemys scripta. The sequence continues at coordinate 1,626,341 of NC_048314.1, forward strand.
CTATAAAGATTATAAGTGATGTAAACAAACTTTGTTGCAAAACTTTAAACTGACCCCTGAAGAGTACAGGAGAAGGTTTCAGGGAGTTCAGAAAAACAGGGGATACGACCTACGTTGAGGTTTCAAACCAATTTAGGGATTATGTAAGAAAATGGGGACTTGGTTGGGGGGTTACCACGGTCGATGAGCCCTGTGAATTATTAGGTTTAGAACAATTCTATAACTCTGCCACCCTAACCTAAAAACCTGGTTGAGAGACCAAAATCCCAGAGATGTAGCCACAGCTGGGAAATGGGCAGATCGGTATGCAGATAGTCGACCTGGGTTTGACAGAAAACCTAACAGAGATAGAATGGGATCAGAGGACAGGGATCAGGCCCAAGCCGAGACCCACACCCAGGAGCAGAGAAACCACCTCTGAGAAGCCCTGGGACGGGTGGGGAAAGGCAGTGCGCCATATGCGGCCAGTGGGGTCACTCTGTCCAGAATCGCCCAACCCACCCACTGAGGCCGGTGCAGTGCTGGAAGGGGCAGCAGAGCCAGTCTCCAGGCAACCTAACGAGTGCAGCTGGCCTGTAGTAGGCTGCCTCGTTGGCTACAGTCCCTGACTGGTGGGAAGAGTCAGCAGACCAGCTCTTAAGCCCAGCAGCCATGGCAGTGGGGTGACTGCTCAAAGCATTCGCCAACAGCTGCGTCGGTTCCTGCGCCTGTTTGTTCCAGTCTTGTTCCAACCCCACTCCTGCCTCAGACCCAGCCCGACTCCTGCCTTGGCCCCAGCTTTGCCCCTGCCTTGCCTCATTCCAGGTAACCTGGCTATGACCCTCAGCTCCAACTCCGGACTTCTGACTCTGGCTCTGACCTTGGGCTCCAATTGCTGGCTACTGACTCCTGCTCCAACCAGTATGCGTGACTTCCCCCATCCTGATCTCTGACAGTTTGAGCAGCCATCAAAGCACAAAAAATAAGGGAACTACAGCTGATATGGTGAGCATGGATCCAAGAAAGGCCAATATCTTTGTCGGACATCTTGGGAGCCCTACAGACCTGAAAGCTCAAGCCACACTGCCTTCAGCTCTAGCCCCTACTTCCCATGAGCCCAAGCTCCCCCTGCCTGACAAGTTCAGTGGCAACGGTGACAAATTTTGTGGTTCCTAAATCAGTGTTGACTCCAATTTCTGCTATGCCTGCAGTCACACCCCGCGTTACAGATCCTGAGGAGAGAAGAGACCCATCAGTAGTCTCAACCAGATCTGGATGGACCAGACGTGTATGGTGGGAACAGCATGGCTTAAGTTCATAAAGTTACCTGAGGCCCCCGAGTCGACCTGAGTAGAGGGATCTCGGAGCTTACTGATAGTCAAATTAATAGAGGTATTCAGAGTTGCATCGGAAATTTACTTGGGAATCCTACTGCATTGGCTGTGGCCCATGGATGCTGGGAACCGCCGGAGGCGGAAGACGACCAGCTTGGCTCGGAACACCTCCTAGGGGCTGAGGACCTGGCATTTCCTGGCTCCCGCTCCACCCAAGACTTTGCTGGACACATCAAGGCAAGATGGCCAGGGTCCTCACAATATAAGCACAAGCCTAAAGCCTGATGTTGGTTCTTCTCCAAGTTGGAGAGGTGCGGGCGAGCCTGGTGAGCTAGCATGAGCTCTGATGCCAGTCAAGACCTGCGTGTCTGGGACGTCAGGGGCACAGAGAATGGTGGCTTCTGGAAAAAATAAATAATAATAATTGTATGCTCACGACACCACTCCATGAGGTGATCATCCGTTCTGATACACAAGCCAATCAGATTGTCCAAACTGGATGGAAGCTCCACCCACGGAAGCTCATCCTGTATCGCCTCGTTTAACTCCAAGCGAAAATAGCAGCACTGTGTTGCCTCATTCCACCTGGTGTCAGAAGCCAAACGGTGAAATTCAGCAGCGAACCTGGCTATGGGCTGGCCTACCTGCTGTAAGGCCTGAAGGGCTGCCTTGGAGGTCCACATACAGTTGGCATCACCGAAGATGATGGATGTAGCTTGAATGAATTCCTCTAACCATTGCAAGAGGGGGCTGGACTGTTCCAGGAGTGGGGAAGCCCTCTCCAGTCAACAAACTTAAGATGAGCCCCACACGGGCCTGGACGGTGGGGAATGATCGGGGGTGTAGAAGGAACAGGAGCTCACATTGGTTCAGGAAACTCTCCCCCCAAAACTTGTCCCGATCTCCAACCAATTTGTTGGGCAGCAGACTCCTCGGCTCTGGGCGGGGCAGAGTAGGAGGACCCAGCAGAGCAACCTGCACTTGTAGGGCCACGTTCTGTGATTGCCGGGCAGTGATTTGCACTTCCAGGTTCTGGATGGAGTCCACCAGTTCCGTAGCATCCATGTTCGCACCAAGAGCCCTGGCCCCAATATTAAGGGCTCGCAATCTGTCAGCGGACCGGGATGGGGCGGTTTAGCTCAGTGGTCGGAGCGGCGCGCAGGCCTAATGGCTAGAGTCATAGTCAGGAGCCAAAGCCAAGGGTCAAACTGGAAGGCAGGAACTGAATACCAGAGCGAAGGGTTGAGCTGGACTCTGCTGTCAGAAGCCAGAGCCAAGAGTCAAAGCAGAGGGCAGGAACTGGAGCGAGCAGGAGGGTATCAGGCAAGGAGAGGTTCAAGGCAGGAGCAGGACAGAGGCAAGGCTCAGTGCAGGCAGGAGCAGCTGGAATAAGGTACCTCAGGAGCAGGCTCAGTGCTGGGTAAGAGGGTTGAGAAGCTGGCCAGTTGCTGCTGTTGGCCTCTGTAGCCAATCAGGTAGCCTGCTGCAGGCCAGCTGTACTGAGGAAGCTGCCTGGAGACTAGCTTTGCTGCAGGCCCTGATCCCTGACACACCAAGTGGAAAGAGGCCACCCAGTGTGGTGTTTTCTGGCTCGGCCTACGTGACGATATTAGAGATGAACTGGCGCGGGTGGAGTCCCCATTCGGCCTGGATGTGTTAGTTAATCTGTGCTTCCAGATCAATGACAGCCTGACCGAATGCCACAGAAAAAAAAGGTCCTCCCTGCTCCTGCTAGCCTCAGCCCCAGAAGGGGGGGTTCGGGGTACCCTTCTCCCCTCCCCAGCAGTCCACACCCATGCTTGTCTGCCGCTACCCTGGTGATGGCCAATCAGCATCCAACACATCTCCAACTCTCTCTCTGGCTGCAGCGCCTTGAGATGCCTGAAACCATCGTAGAGGCACTGGTAGACTTGAACACCTCTGGCAATTTCATGGATCTGGAGTTCGCCTGAGCACACAAGCTCCCCATCCAGTGCAAGGTCTCCCCCAACTTAGAGGAGTCCACAGATGGGTCACTCCTTTCATTGGGACTGGTCATCCACCAGGTGGCTCCCTTTGAGGAAACTAGCTTTTGAAGCCACCAAGAAATCCTCCATTTTGGGCCAATTCATGCACCGCATTCATTAGTTGTCCTTGGCATCCCTGGCTCGTCGCCCATGATTTACGCATCTGCTGGTGGTCAGTCACAATATGCTTTGACTCCCCGTTTTGCTGACAATCCTGTTTCCCTAGAGCCAACCGGGGACCAGCAACCCTTCGAGGTTTACTCAGTCCTCCAAAGAATTCAGAGACACAAAGAAAGGATTCAAAAGCAACCCCGGCAACCCACTGAACTTCTCCATCAGCTTTAGGGACTCCTGTTCAACAAAAAGAAAGCCAACACTCTCCCACCACATCACTGCTACAACTGCTCCATCAACCTCCAGCCAGGGGCAGAGGTTCCCTTCAGGTGCATTTACTCTCTCTGAACCCAGAGTTACCTTGAAGAAAACCTTCAGAATGGGTTCATTTGCCCTTCCATGTTTCTAGCAGGAGCCTGGACCTTCTCTGTGGCAGAGATGGCTCTCTCTGGCCTTGTTTGGACTACCAAGCTCTGAACAAGATTACAATCCGAAACTGGTACCCCTTACCACTTATTAATGTTTGAAAGACTTTGCTCTGACAAGATCTTCACAAAGTTGAACATTCACAGAGCTTATAACCTGGTGGGGATCCGGGAAGGAGATAAACGGAAGACCACCTTCTGGACCAGGTACGGCCTCTTTGAGCATTTGCTCATGCTGTTTGGGTTGTGAAACCCTCCCGCAATTTCATAAATCCTGCATTTTATAAATGACATCCTTAGGGGCACGCTGGACCAATTTGTCATCATTTACCTGGATGACATCCTTATTTTCTCAGAAAGTCAGGCCCTCCACAATCGTCAGGTGCGCAGTCTTGGAGAGATTCTGCCAAAACCACCTCTATGCAAAGCTTGAGAAATGCGAGGTTGGTAGGGACAGAGTGGAATTCTTGGGCTATATCATCTTGCCTGAAGGATTCGCCATGGACCCGTGTAAGGTAGAAGCAGTATCCGACTGGACCACACCCAAGGACATCCATAGGGTGCAGCAATTCCTAGGGTTCGGCAGTTTCTACAGGTGTTTTATTAAAGGATTCTCTAGCCTGGCTGCACTCATAAAGCCATTCCTGCAAAAGGGGGCCACGCTTGTTTGGTCCATGGATGCTCCCTCAGATTTTGATTGACTGAAGAGGCATTCACTTCAGCATCCATCCTGCTTCACCCACTAAACCATTTAAGATGGAAGCCAATGCCTTGAATTTTGCCATAGGTGCAGTATTGTCTCAATATGTGGGCTCCAGCAACCAACTCCACCCTTTTATTCTTGGAAGCTAACCCCAGTGGGAAAAAAATTATGATATTTATGACAAAGAGCAATTATCAAGGTGGCTTTCAAGGAGTAGCGCCACTCCTAGAAGCCCAATTCCTGGTCCAAGTCCTGATGGATCACAAGAACCTGGAATATCTTAACCAGTGCTAGGTCTGCTGGTCTCTCTTCTTCACTAGCTTGGTAACTTATCACCTAGGTATGAGAAACGGGCAGGTGGATGCCCTATCCCGCAAAAATGAATCTCTCAAATCTGGTGAAGAGAACTCTGCCACCGTGCTCAAAGTATCCAACTTTGTCAATGGGACAATCAACAACAGTCTGACATCCTCCATCTGCTCCCTGCTCCCCAGTGACCCTGAATGATGTGTGTATCCAACCTGACTCTGGTTTCAGATTAGAGAACAGCCTTCTCTATTGTAAGGGTTGTATTTATGTCCTGGGGGAGGGATAGCTCAGTGGTTTGAGCATTGGCCTGCTAAACCCAGGGTTGTGAGTTCAATCCTTGAGGAGGAGATTTAAGGATCTAGGGCAAAAATCTGTCTGGGGATTGGTCCTGCTTTGAACAGGGGGTTGGACTAGATGACCTCCTGAGGTTACTTCCAACCCTGATATCCTATGGAGGAACAATCTAGCCTTCAGGTATTGAAACTATGGCACAATTTGCTGCTTGCAGGCTATTTTATCCAATTCAAGACCCGGAATCTGGTCTCAAGGACCTTCTGATGGCCAGGCCTATGAGCTTACATCAAAGATTATATAAGGTCCTGCAGCCTCTTCACCTGTACCAAGAATCCACGATCAAAACTCTTAAGTCTCCTCCAGCCTCTGCTCACACTTCCACAGCTATGGACTTCATTGTAGAACTGCCATGCTCCCAGGGACAGTTGGTAATCCTGGTGGCCATCAACCTCCTAACAAAGATGGAGTACTTCATTCTACGCTGAACTGTTCCTACTGCATGGGAGACAGCTCGGCTCTGCATGGAAAATGTTTTCCACTACCACAGGTTATCGACAGGTATTATATTGGATCAAGGACCCAATTCTGGTGGGAATTTCTCAGACTACTTGCCATCAAGTCCCTCACCTCATCCAATGAACTAATGGACAAACAGAAAGGGTCAATCAAATCATGGAGCAGTATCTTCGCTGCTTTCTGAGTTACCACCAGGATGACTGTCCCCCTCCCCGCTGGGCTCTGCTGAATTTGCATATAACAATGTAATCCCCACCTTGACTCACAGCCATTCTTTGCTAACTATGGCTTTCACCCCTGCTTCAATCCAGATTTACCCATGAGGTCCCTAGTACCGGATGCTGCAGATTTAGTCTCCCACCTACACTGGGTGCATAGGAACTCAAGAAACACTTGCAGTCTGTCAAAGAATCCTATAAACACGGAAGAAGACCATGAGGCTGCCCCCAATCTGGCCACAGGGGACAATGTGCAGATCTCTGACCAGAACTTAAATCGAGCTGCCCATCCGCCAAACTAGACTCCCAATATCTAGGCCTCTTCACGTTTATAGATCGGGTAAACCTGGTGGCCTTCAGGTAACAGATCCAAGTCCTTGAAGATATACCCCTTCTTTCACATATCACTTTTAAAGCCTTACACTGAGAACCCATATCCAAACCCTCCAACCCCTCACTGCCACCCAAAACAGTCTGCGGACAAGAGTATTGGTCCACTGAATCCTCAACTCTAGATGAGTTGGGGGAGGGCCCTAGTACCTGGTGGACTAGGAAAGCTACAGTAAAGACAGGCAATCTTGGGAACCGGTAGACTACATCCAACCTCAAAGCATTTACCCAGAGCTGTGTTGGTTCCTGCACCTGCTTGTTCCCAGCGCAGCTCCTGCCTTGGGCTCAGCCTTGCCTCACTCCAAGTAACCCGGCTCTGACCCTCAGCTCCTATTCCTGGCTACTGACTCCTGCACTAACCACTAGGAATGACCACCCATGTCCTGGTCTCTGACACAGCTCAAATACTTCCAACTCCAGGGAATGCCAAGGGTGTTAATTGGCCAAGTAGCTGTAATTCACAGCCCATTAACACCCTCAGAGCCCCCTGGAGTCCTGTGTACACTGCCAGTGGAAACTGAGGTCACTCTATATAGTCTAAAAAAACAGGAGAATTTAGCACAACCTCAGCTTGCAAGGGCTGTGTACACATGGTCAAATACTTCGGGCTCCAGGGAGCTCCAAGGGTCTTAATTGGGTGTGAAATACACCTAAGTGGCCAATTAACATCTCTGGCTTTCCCTGAAGTCCAAAGTACTTGATCATGTAGACTTGCCCTGACTGACTGAACCTCTGGAGGGAGATGGTATCTAATGTCCACGTGAGCCATTCACATCCCATACCACTGTGCACATGTCCTGCTGCACCCTGCTGGGGGCAGATCCATCAGACCGCCAGGGGGAGCAGAAGGTGGTAGTTAATGGGGGGACATTCACTGGATGGAGAGATACTGCGACTGATAAAATGATAGTTAAGCCCCATGTCATGAAAACCCATCAAATGCTCACAGGGTATAAAATTTGGATTCAAGTTCCTGGGGTAAAAGCCTTCACTCTACCTACAGCATGGATTTCAATACAGACCCAGGAAAGGTCCGGGCGCTGGTTGTAGGTATGTTGGCGGATAGTCCATATTCTTTGCTTGTGGGGAATAACATTAGGGCTTTAAAAGCAGAAGGGGCAAAGCAGACCCCCTCAATTAGCACCAGACCTGCAAGGGATTGTGTGGCCGACATGCAAACGGGGAGGCTGACAGGGAGGGGAGGGTGTATGCCGCCTGAATCAGGTGTATACAGACAAACACCTGAGAGCAGGGGTGAGACAGCCTCCTTCTCCAAGCGAGGGATGAGCCCGACCGACGTGAAGGGAAATCAGCTCCCTGCCTGCCCTGAGCAGCGACCCCGGGGCAGAACAGAGCATGGTGATCGCAAGTGTCTCCAGCCAGAAGCAGGGACCCCCCAGGGGTAGGATACGCACAAGTAGAGAGTAAAGCAGCTGCTGGGGTGGGAGCGGCTGCCAGCCCGCTGCGCTCAGGAGGAGCAGCTCACTTTTAAAGGGCCACAGCCGGCACCACGCACCCACTGATGCTGCGGTGCCCCAGGGTGCCTCACTCATCACCCTTGCAGCCAGGGGGCTAGAACCAGCGGCCTGTCCCCACCCGCATGTGCAGAGCAGCCGCTTACAGGTAGGAGCTGAAGACGCTGCTCAGAGTTATGAATATTTCAGAGTTACAAACAACCTCCATTCCCGAGGGGTCCGTAACTCTGAGGTTCTGCTGTACAGCCAAATGCCAGCTCAGACAAGAATGTAGGTCACATTTACTAGCTTGGGGACTGGATCCTGGCAAGCAGTGACGCTAAACTTTAGGTGTCGTGCTGGAAACCAGCTGAACAGGATCTCCCAGTGTGAGCGTGTGGGAAAATGGGCTAATGTGAGTCTTGTCTGTATAAAGCAAAGGAATATCACATAAAAGTAGGGACGTGGTAGTACCGTTGTATACAGCAATCCTGAGACCACTACCTGAACACTGTCCACTTTGGGTGGGGATACTTCAAAAGAGATGTTGAAAAATTGGAGAGGATTCAGAAAAGAGCTACAAGGATGATTCAACCTTTGGCAAACCTGCCTTACAGCAAGAGACGTGAGAGGCTCGTTCTAGTTAGTGTAACAAAGAGAAGATTCCAAGGGGATGGCTCAGTGGTTTGAGCATTGGCCTACTAAACCCAGGGTTGTGAGCTCAATCCTTGAGGGGGCCATTTAGGGATCTGGGGCAAAAAAATGTCTGGGGATTGGCCCTGCTTTGTGCAGGGGGTTGGACTAGATGACCTCATGAGGTCCCTTCCAACCCTGAGATTCTATGATCATGATGTACATACATGAGAAAATGTCTGATAATGAGGGCTCTTTAACGGAGCAGACAGAGGCATGGCTGGAAGCTGAAGCTAGATACATTCAGGCTAGAGATAACATGGAAGTTTTTAACACTGAGGGTAATTAACCACTGGAACAATTTACTTAAAGATGCCGTGGATCTCTGTCCCTTGAAGACTTTAAACCAAAACTGGATTTCTCATTCGAAAAGCCACTCTCTCGCTCAACCACCAGTCGTTGGACTGGATGCAGCAATCGCTAGCTGCGGTTTCTCTGTCCTGTGTTAAGCAGGAGGTCGGGTTAGATGGGCCTAATGGTCCCTTCTGGCTTTAAAATCTATGAACCCGTGAACTGGACAGGTCAGTTATGCATCGCGTAACGAACCATTTCCTTTCAGCGGTTTTAAAGTCTCTACTTTCAATTTTCATGAATGTCTCCTTTTATCATGAGCAAGGGTGTGTCAAGGCAGATGATTTATCTTCTCTATACCATTCCTTAGTTTCCATACCTCTATTTTAACCCCTCCTCTATTTAAACACTCCAAATCTTTTCAACCTCTCCCCAGGGGTTGAGCTGGCCAGTTTGTGGTAGTTGGTTTAACTGTACTTTTCCCAGGGCAGTTGGTCTAACTGTACTTTTCTTGTGCTCAGGAATCTCTGCTTTCATTTAAAAAAATGTAAATGGTTGTGAAAATGCCCTTTAACTTGTGAACCAATGAGTCTGAAATGATGGCTCTGGGAGAGATGTACTCTTCCTCTAGTTATTGCCAAAGATCATTCACTGAAATTGCCTGACGACAATGTAGCTCTTTCTCTGTCATTGAAAGCATGCGAGAAAGAGAAGGGACAATCAGATTGCAAAGAACTACTGTGAGTGGAGTCTTGTTTTGGCAAGTGACCTAGGGGAGCTTGGTCTGTGGGCAGAGTCTGAGAGAACATCACTCTTTTTCCGTCCAATTTAATCCATCTCCCCTCATGCCTCTACCGGCTTCTAACCATTCTCATCACCTGTCACTGGACCCTTCTTTTCTGCTGTATCTTTCCAAGACAGGGTGACCAGTACTGATGAGTTTTCCAGGGAAGGACATCATACCAATTTATATAATGACATTATATAAATTATATATTATTATTTCCTGTCCCAGGTATCCTCACAGTTTTCTCTCTAGTGCCACTGCACACTAAGCAGGTGTTTTCCCTGCAATGTCTACAGCTATGCCCAGAACTTTCTCCTAAAATGTTATAGGAAATGTAGATCCCAACACAAATCATTCCTCCCAGTGTGCATTACTTGGCGTTCGTCAGCACTGAATGTCACCCATCATTGTGATGCCCATTCACCTAATGTGCTCAGGTCCCACTGAAGTTCCTTTCAGTCTCCCCTTAGTCTTGATGTACGTAAATTTTCCCATCTGACTGCTCACCCCCTTTCTACATGATTAATTAATATACTAAACAACACTGACTCTAGGACCAGATTCTGTTAATTGATCTCAACTTTATTAATCTTACTGTTTGTTTTCTACCTCTAAGCCAGTTTTGAACTCATGACAGAACTTGACCTCTCACCTTTCACAAATGACAACTTGTACCGGACTTTGCCAACAGCTGTTTGAAAACAGAAATAAATTGCTTCTTCTTTATCAAGTATTTTACTGGCACTCTCCAGATACCATAGGAGACAGGAGAGGCATGTCTCTCGTTAACCAGAGCTGTATTTCCCCCGTCATGTCATGGTCATCTAGACACTCTATATCTCTGTCTTTAATTATTGTGTCAGCCAATTTTCCAGCCACTGAAGTAAGGCTCATTGGTGTATACATCCTGCATGATCCCAGCACCTTTTCTAAATGTAGGTACATTTGTTATCATACAGTTCTGTGCTCTAGTATCTGATTTTAATGAGCGATTGCACACATTTTTTTAGCAGCTAGGCAGCTTTGTTCTTAAGTTCTAAGTTCTTTCCGAATTCCTGGTGGTACAACTTCTGTCCTGGCAACTTGTTTCTCTTTAATTTCACAGTTTGTTCTAAGGCTTCCTTTTTCTCCTGTCTGTATCTAAGGCTGTCTGGTATATTACTTGCTATGTTTCTGTACCTTCACTGAGTGAGAGTGGCTTTTAGAATCACATTTCCAGTGAGAAAACTTGCATTTGCAAGTTCAAAATATTCTCCAAAATTCACTTCAAATGAGCTGTTTCTACAAATATTTCTGCCCATAAAGTAATTCATTACGATACACTAAAGGCCACAAACAGAGCCAGAGCCAATGCAACTTCGTATTGAAATAAACATTGAACAGAACCTGCGTGGAGGTATCAGTCCAGAACCAGAATGCTGAGGAGAATCTGGCATCCTGTGTCCCACACTGACAAAGCCAAGATTTGGGGAGAGGGGAAAGACTGCAGTACCTTCATAGAGGTGAAGTTCCTCTGCCGGTCAAACTGAAACTCCATGTCGACAGAACCTGTGCTGAAGCTCTCATTCTTCCAGCCGACATAGTCATACCCTGGCCACACACGGTACTGGTGACTCTGTGTGAAATCGTCCAGTCCCAGTACGCCATCTGTTAGCTGGCCCAGACCTCCATACAAATGCCTAGCAAGAAACGGCTCATGGTTAGGCAGAGCACCAGAGAAGAGAGAGAACAGAATCACAAAAAGAACAAGAGAACTTGTGGCACCTTAGAGACTAATACATTTATTTGAGCATAAGCTTTCGTGGGCTACAGCCCACTTCATCAGATGCATAGAATGGAACATATAGTAAGAAGATATATATACATACAGAGAACATGAAAAGGTGGACGTTGCCATACCAACTCTAAGAGGCTAATTAATTAAGATGAGCTATTATCAGCAGGAGAAAAAAAACTTTTGTAGTGATAATCAAGATGGCCCTTTCCAGACAGTTGACAAGAAGGTGTGAAGATACTTACAAGTATATATCTTCTTACTATATGTTCCATTCTATGCATCTGATGAAGTGGGCTGTAGCCCACGAAAGCTTATGCTCAAATAAATGTATTAGTCTCTAAGGTGCCACAAGTTCTCCTGTTCTTTTTGCGGATACAGACTAACACAGCTGCTACTCTGAAACAGAATCATAGACTCTTCCGGGTTTGACCTCTATTCCTCTCTTGGTACTGAGAAAGGATTGATTTCATTATACCTATGACACCCTGGAGAGACGAGTACCTAGTTTCAGTCCCGACTATCTCCTGAATGTTCCCAGCCACTCCTTGACCCAAGGCAGCTTCTTCTGTTTTGAGGGACAGTGAGAAGCCATTTCTCTACTCCTGCATGAGAAGATGTAGCCAAGCGGCCAGTGCAAAAGCAGAGCTTGGAGAAGATATCACTGGGCTCAGAGCCTTTCCAGAGTCTGTCAAGCCCCTTTGTGGATCAGAACACAAGCAGTTCAGGAACATAGATAGGCCGTTTTCTCTTGCTGATTGTTTAGGCCGGGCCAAGCCCTGCACTGGATAAGGCCAGGCAGTTTGTGTGCTGATCTGAACCATTTGCCAGTGAGAGCAAAACACAGCCACGGACAACTCCTGAGAAAGAAAATGGAGACTCTAAAAAGGGACATGTCAGTTCCACCAAATAGGTGGGGCTCAACCCTGGGATTTTTGCCACTGAGCTGTGGAGGGGGCCGTGTGGAGCTGCCTGCCGAGGGACAGCGCTGGGGAGACTATCACAGGGAGGCTGCTCCTCACCCTAGTGGAGTGCACAGTCTGCTCCTCTCATTGGGCTGGCCCAGACTGCTCTCTCTGGTGCACCGGCTCTGCTCCAGGGGCTTGTGTGGACCCTGCCTGCTCCCCTCCCCTGGGAGAGCAGGAGTAAACGGTCCCTGTGCGCCACCGTGCAGATTGGGCAAGGGCAGTTACCATGGAGACCCTTGTGCAGATGTGTGAAAGGGGAGTCTCTTGCCTGCCTCTGTGCACCTGAGCAAGGGACCTCCAAATCCAGCCTGTAGACAGCAACACACCCAAACTCTGACTCTCCTGAGAGACGTTGGCTTTGGATTTGGGCAGGACACCTGAGTTAACCTCTTAGATGGAAGAGCCCCTATGGAGTGAGGGTAACAGACTTCAGACATTTTGCTCCTGCAGACTATTCTAATCTCCTGGAAACCCTTAACAGAGTTTCCGTATGGGCCTGATTGTGTCTCCTTGACCTGTGCATGGAACTCGCCTGTGCATGGAAGGGGATCAGCAACCTCCATGGCAATTTTTCAGACTAACAGTTTATTCGCTGAAAAATGCACTTGCCGTCAACCCAAAACCATTTGTGACTTCGACATGAAGGAGGGGGCGGGACCCACCTTACAGTCCAGTTGATGGGGCAGTTACTTGCGATGTGTGGACCCAGATCTGAATGATTGCTCTGGAGCAGGGATTTGAACCCCTACGTTCCCCCCTCCCATGCGAATATCCTAACTGCCAGGCTAGCCTGAGGTGGGGCTTTTTCACCTGTCGAAGCTGTTCCACTTTGTATAAATAATTAAATATTCATTGGCGCAGGGACTTGAACTTGTGTTAACTCCCCCTAGCCCCCTGAGGAGTTCCCTAACCACCAAGCTACTGACTCATTCTTATCCTTTCTCTTTGGATAACTAAACTGTCAGACTTTAACAACTCTCTATTTAGCACATGCAAACTGAGATTTTTTTCAGAGCCTTTTATCTTATCCAAATTTCAGCAGGTTTTCACAGGGACAGTCCGCAAAAGGCATTTTGCTGCCATGAGCGTGACCCAGTGGCAAAATCTCATGTCCCTGCTCTATGGCATGGAAGCTCTAGGACTTCTCAATCAAATGGTTGTAAGACGTTTTTAACAGGTGCAAAATAACATATTTTTCCTTAATTTTATTCTTGGAAGCAGCTGAAGTGTTTTTGCTGAAACTTAACAAAAAACAAAAACAAAACAAAAAAAATCAGCCTGAAACAGACACCCAGCATAGAAAATTTCAGGCAGAACTGTTCAAGTTTGGCAAAGTTAGAACAAACTGAAAACAGGGTCTTATAATGGGAAGATTCTCTATATCCTAGTAAGGAGGGAAGGGTGGAAGTTGATAAAGTTCAGGTAGGAACTGAAGAGAAAAAGTCAAATGAAAAAGAATCCCATTCAATTACATCACATAATGGCAGACAACTGACAAATTTCATAAGTGCTTGGATACAAATGCTAGAAATCTAAATACTAAGATGGGTGAACTTGAGTATCTGATATTAAATGAGTATATCACAGAAACCTGGTGGAACAATGATAATCAATGGGACATGGTACAAAATACATAGGAATGACAGAGTAGGACTCCCTGGTGGGGGAGTTACACTATATGTGAAAGAAAGCATACAGTCAAAGAGAATAAAAATCTTAAATTAATCAAACTGTACTATAGAATCTCCAGAGATAGAAATTCCATGCTTGAATAATAAGCATATAACAGCAGAGATATACTAGCGATCACTTGACCAGGATGGTGATGGTAATTGTGAAATGCTCCAGGAGATTAGACATGCTATACAAAATAGAAAACTCAATTAATAATGGAGAATTTCAACTATCCCCATATTGACCGACTACATATCACCCCAGGATGGGATGCAGAGACAAAATTTATTGACACCATCTATGACTGCTTCTTGGAGCACCTAGTCCTGGAATCCACAAGAGGAGAGGCAATTCCTGATTTAGCCCTAAGTGAAGCACAGGATCTGATCTGATCCAAGCTGAACTGCTTGGTAAAGTGACCATAACAATTAAATTTAACATCCTTGTTGAGGGAAACACCAAGGAATCCCAACAATGTAGCATTTAATTTGAGAAAGGGGAACTACACAAAAATGAGGAAGCTAGTTAAACGGAAATTAAAAGGTACAGTCCAAAAAGTGAAATGCCTGCAAGCTGCATGGAAACTTTTTAAAGGCATAATAGATGCTCAAATAAAATGCATACCCCAAATTAAAAAAAAAATGTCAGAGGACCAAAAAAGTGCTACTACGGCTAAACAACAAAGTAAAAGAAACGGTTAGAGGCAAAAAGGCATCCTTTAAAAACTGGAAGTTAAATCCTACTGAGGAAAATAGAACGGGGCATAAATTCTGGCAAGTAAAGTGTAAAATTATAATTAAGCCAAAAAAGAATTTGAAGAGCAACTAGCCAAAGACTCAAAAACTAACAGCAATAAAATGTCTAAGTACATCAGAAGCAGAAAGCCTGCGAAACAGTCAGTGGGGCCACTGGACAATTGAGGTGAGAAAGGAACATTCAAGGACGATAAGGCCATTGCAGAGAAGCTAAATTAATTCTTTGCATGAGACTTCACTGCGGAGGATGTGAGGGAGATTCCCACACTTGAGCCATTATTTTTAGGTGACCAATCTGAGGAACTGTTCCAGATTGAGGTGTCAATAGAGGAGTTTTTGGAACAAATTGATAAATTAAACAGTAATAAGCCATCAGGTCCAGATGGGATTCACCCAACAGTTCTGAAGGAACTCAAATATGAAATTGCAGAACTACTAACTGTGGCATGTCACCTATCATTTAAATCAGCTTCTGTACCAGATGACTGGAGGACAGGTAATGTGATGCCAATTTTTTAAAAAGGCTCCAGAGGCAATTCTGGCAATTACAGGCCGATAAACCTAACTTCAGTACCAGACATATTGGTTGAAATTACAGTAGAGAACAGAATTATCAGACACAGAGATTAACCTGATTTGTTGGGGAAGAGTCAACATGGCTTTTGTGAAGGGCAATCAGACCTCACCAATCTATCAGAATTCTTTGAGGGGGTCAACAAACAGGTGGACAAAGACAACAAGGAGTCTGGTGGCACCTTAAAGACTAACAGATTTATTTGGGCATAAGCTTTCGTGAGTAAAAACCTCACTTCTTCGGATGCATAGAGTGAAAGTTACAGATGCAGGCATTATATACTGACACATGGAGAGCAGGGAGTTACTTCACATGTGTCAGTATATAATGCCTGCATCTGTAACTTTCACTCTATGCATCCGAAGAAGTGAGGTTTTTACTCACGAAAGCTTATGCCCAAATAAATCTGTTAGTCTTTAAGGTGCCACCAGACTCCTTGTTGTTTTTGTAGATACAGACTAACACGGCTACCCCCTGATAGGTGGACAAAGGTGATCCAGTGGATATAATGTACCTGGACTTTCAGAAAGCCTTTGACAAGGGCCCTCACCAAAGGCTTTTAAGCAAAGTAAGCAGACATGGGATAAGAGGGAAGGTCCTCTCATGGATCAGTAACTGGTTAAAAAACAGAAAACAAAGGATAGGTATAAATGGTCAGTTTTCAGAATGGAGAAACAGGGGGTCTGTACTAGGACCAATGCCATTCACCATATTCATAAATGATCTGGAAAAAGGGGTAAACAGTGAGGTGGCAAAATTTCAGACAATACAAAATTACTTAAGATAGTTAAGAACAAAGCAGAATGTGAAGAGTTACAAAGGGATCTCACTAAACGGAGTGACTGGGCAACAAAATAATAGATGAAGTTCGGTATTGATAAATGCAAAGTGATGCACATTGGAAAACATAATCCCAACTATACACTCAAGAAAGAGATCATGGAGACATTGTGGATAGTTTTCTGAAAACATCCGCCCAATGTGCAGCAGCAATCTAAAAAGCTAACAGAATGTTAGGAACCATTAGGAAAGGGATAGATAATAAGATCGAAAATATCATAATGTCACTATATTAACCCAGGGTACTCCCAGTTTTGGTTGCCCGTCTCAAAAAAGATATATTAGAATTAGAATACGTACAGAGAATGGCAACAAAAATGATTAAGGGTATGGAACATCTTCCATATGAGGAGAGATTAAAAAGAGTGGGACTTTTCAGCTTGGAAAAGAGATGACTAAGAGGGGATATAATAGAGATCTGTAAAACTGTGACTTGTGTGGCGAAAGTGAATACGGAAATGTTATTTACTCCTTCACATAACACAAGAGCCAGGGGGTCACTCAATGAAATTAATAGGCAGCAGGTTTAAAACAAACATAAGGAAATACTTCTTCACACAACAGACAGTCAACCTGTGGAACTTGTTGCCAGAGGATGTTGCGAAGGCCAAAACTATCTCAGGGTTCACTAAAGAACTAGATAAGTTCATGGAGGATAGGTCCATCAATGGCTATTAACCACCGCACCGCATTTTAAAAAAGATGTCGAGAAATTGGAAAGGGTCCAGAGAAGAGCAACAAGAATGATTAAAGGTCTTGAGAACATGACCTATGAAGGAAGGCTGAAAGAATTGGGTTTGTTTAGTTTGGAAAAGAGAAGACTGAGAGGGGACATGATAGCAGTTTTCAGGTATTTAAAAGGGTGTCATGAGGAGGAGGGAGAAAACTTGTTCACCTTAGCCTCTAAGGATAGAACAAGAAGTAATGGGTTTAAACTGCAGCAAGGGAGGTCTAGGTTGGACATTAGGAAAAAGTTCCTAACTGTCAGGGTGGTTAAACACTGGAATAAATTGCCTAGGGAGGTTGTGGAATCTCCATCTCTGGAGATATTTAAGAATAGGTTAGATAAATGTCTATCAGGGATGGTCTAGACAGTATTTGGTCCTGCCATGCGGGCAGGGGACTGGACTCGATGACCTCTCGAGGTCCCTTCCAGTCCTAGAATCTATGAATCTATGAAACCAAGATGGTCAGGGATGCAACACTATGCTCTGGGTTTCCCTAGCCTCTGTTTGCCAGAAACCGGGAGTGGAGGACAGGGGATGGATCACTTGTTAATTGCCCTGTTCAATCCCTCTGAGAAATCTGGCACTGACCACTGTAGGAAGACAGGACACTAGGCTAGATGGATCATTGATCTGACACAGTGTGGCCAATTTTATGTTCTGAAGCATGCTGGTAAAAGTGACTCTGCCAGAGTGGGAATTCTCCTTCATGGACAGCATGGAAACATAACAGCTCTCCTGGATCACGGTGGCTACTCTTTTCACACAATGAACATCCTTCTATGATTATCCCGATATAACAGATCATGCCAAGCCATTGCTCTGGTCTTGGGTTCACCTCATGAAATCCATTATGGACTTCACTATTATCCCTCGGATACTATGATGATGGGCAGTGATATAAAACCCATAGATAGAGAGAGATGTAATTGAGAATTTCTTTTTCTAGCACTCAGGAATGACTACCATTCCTCTACCAAAGAGAAGTCCTGCTCCTTCATAAGCCAGGACACCATCCTTCTTTTCTCTTGGCCATGTCATTACTGTCATTACTACTTGGAGCTGTGAATCTCCTTTAGTGACTTCTTGAATGGCTGCTGTGCTAGCAGGCCTCCCAGCCCGACAGCATATATCCATCTCTCCTCTGCAAATGAGTCTCCCTTTTCTGGAGGGGATTCCACCATTATTGTGAATGTCGTCTCCACCAGGACCCTCAGCCTGTGTGGGTGTATTGTACTGCGAGGCTGTGCTTCTGGAGCTGCAGAAACATTCTCCAAAAGTGTGCTAACGGATGGCTTCCTAAAAGGTGCCTCCAAAGGCTTGTGATCGGTCTAAATTAGGACTGTTATTGCTGAAAGTAAATTAATGAAACTTTCTCATTGCATACAAGGCTGCAAGCAACTCTTTCTCACTCTCTGCTTAGCTTTGTTCGGCAGTATTAAGCTCTTGTGAGGGATCTGTTACTGGCTTGGCTTTCTTGTATTAAACCTGCTCTCAACCCATTTTCCAGGGCATAAAACTTGAGAATTGAGAACTGCTGGGGTGTGGAAAGGGGCTGGATTACTGGAATCTAGAAACTTCTGGAAGGTAAGCAGGGGCAAGATAATATAATTCTACATCAAGATGGCTGACTCTTTATATTTGCCAGTCTTCACTGCTGAAGTCACTGGATAATTGTTTCTCATTCTAAATGTAGTAAATGTGAATGCTACATATCATGCTAATGGGTGACTAGGGCGTAGGGCTCGATTCTGCCACCCATACTTACCCTGGGTTGTATTTCACTCACACGAGAGGTCACTCTCAGATTGGATGAGCTTCTGAAGTCAAGGGTCCTCTGGCGATGGTGCATATTGGCACTAATGACACTGCATCATAGATTATAGATAACTGCAGGGAACTGGGAAGGGTACTGAAGAAGAAGAATGTCCAAACCATCTTCTCAGAGGCTGTTCCTGTCCCGTGAGCAAAGGAAGGCAGAAGATTCTGGAAGTGAACCGCAGGCTCTGAAGTGGTGTAGGGTAAGGTAGAGTAACACTGGTCCTCCTTCTACAGGAAGAGGGGGCTGTACAGTGTGGATGGCCTCAATCTCAGCAGAAGGGGAACCAATCTCCACAGGACAGACTAGCTTGCGTAGTCAGGAGGGCGTTATAGAAATAGCAAATGGGGAGTATGAACAGAGGGAAGACATGAGGACTTAGCTCAAAATGGAGATTTTGAGAACAACATTAATCAAGAAGCAAACAGACATGATGAGAAGAAATGAACTGCCTACACACCACTGCTGGGAGCCTGGGTAACAAACCAGATAAGTTGGAATTGCTTGTTTATGAGCATAAATTCGATCTAGTTGGTTGGTATTACTGAAACCCGGTGGAAAGATTCACATGACTGGAAAGTTAAAATCAATGGTTATAACTACGCTTGGCAGATTTTTTTTTATAATTCTGATAGATAATATCAATGTTTATTTTTAAGCATTTTAATTTTTGTATCTATTTAAATATTTATAGTTGCAGGAAATGATGGGGGATCAGACAATAATTATTTAATGATAGTAGATGTTGAGATTCAAAAAATTAAAGCTTTGTAACCATTAAAGCAGAAATTGTCAACATCAGAGGGTAAAAAGATCCAAAGTAAATATCTTAAATCAAACGGATGGGCTGTTTACCACACACTTGCCCAGAAAGGGTTAATGAAGACCGAGAAGGGGGCTAATTAACCCCATAAGCCACAGCTGAGGGGAATCAGGTGGCTAAGTAATCCCATGACTGAGTCAGACAGCCCAGCTGAGGAGGAATGACCTGGGCTGGGACTATAAAGACAGGGAATTGGAAGCAGAGGGGTGGCTGGGAAACTCTGCAGTTGCTCCCTTGGGAGAAGGGAGGTGCTTTGGGGCTAGCAATCCCAGCGGGGAAGGTAGGGTAGGGCTCAGGGAAAGGCCGTAAAGTCTAGACGGGAACAAACCATGACTGCTAGCTAGAGGGTCCCTGAGCTGGAATCTGGAGTAGAGGGCGGGCCTGGGTTCCCCAGCCACTGAGGAAATGGCACCATGGGGCAGTGACTGAGACTGCTCGTGTGCAGAGAGACTTTGAAAGACTTTGATACCCTGGAAGGGGAAAATGCATAGAGTGACCTGGCTGGAGGTCTCGTGCTGTGAGAGAAGGGCTGCAGACCCAGAGAGAGAGGCGGAGAGATGGCATGCAAAGGGGGCTGACCCGGAGAGATGGCATGGAAGGGGCACTGACCTCACGCACTAATCCCCAGCGTTACCAGGAGGAGGCGCCATCCTAGCAGTGAGTGGAGCACCCCAGCACAGTTGGCGGAGAATGCGGGCAATGATGGTCACCCTGATACAAAGGGAGTCTGAAAGACTGTGCAGGAGATTACCCCTGATAGAATGGGAGTATGAGAGACTCACAGACGGTTTGAGACTGCTGCCCCAATACAAGGGGAGTGGGAAAAGCTGTAGAAGAAACACTTGAGGCAAAGGGACAATGAGGCTGCCATGTGCAGAGGCCTTCTTTGTGAAAGGTGGGTGTACCCTCTCACACTGGACCACAGAGCTGCCACCCACTGTCCACTGCTACCACCTGATCTCCTCAATGCCAGTGCAGGTCTAGCTAGACCCCCAAGTTGTAACCTTGAGGTGCCAATGGTGGTTAGACAACCTCAGTCCCAGAAGTTGCTGTAGTTAGCATTACCTCTGTCTTGCCTGGACTGAGCCTCAACCATGCCCCGATCTCTGGAACCTCCCTGGCAGAAAGCCACTCATAGCAGTTTCCTCCACTCCCCCATGGAGCAGCAGATGGGTTAGCAATGTTAGTGATCGACAATAGCAAAAGCAGCTGACATATCTAATAGTACAAGCAGGGAGACCTGATCAATGTCCATCACTAGGAGATCACTGACCAACGCAATAAGTGCAGCCTCGGAGTCAAACCCTGGTTTGTACCCAGCCTGACAGCTGTGTCTCTACAACTCTCTCCATCCTTTTAACCAAAAGGGGAAGGCAAAAACCTGGACAATAGCTGGCCATATAACAACGGGTGTATGCAGACCCCCTTCATCCTGCCGTCTCCAGCAATGGACCCCATACTTTCCCGCTAACTTTCACCAGCCAGAAGAGCATGGGTCTGATGCACTACAGGCCTGCATGCCCTTTAGGGACAGTATCTGCCCAACACATCACCAGAGGAATTAAAACAACCACATCCCTCAACTAGCAAAGTGGCCGATTCCAGAAGGATTCTAGGACTAAAAGTATAGCGATAGACTCAGGGACAAAGAGGAGACAAGATGCACAGTGCCAGAGAGAGACCAGGGCCGCCAGTCCCACCTGCGCTCCTGGAAGCCATCGTAGGTTGAGTCATTCAGGTAAATGATGGGAGAGCCAGGGGCTGCTATCGTCCCTCCCTCAGGGATGCTGTAGGACGCCAAACCATCTAGAAAAGAAGGCCACAGAGCTGAGAAAACACGTCAGCAGCCGCTTCTCGTTTTCTCTGTCCACAGGGTTTCCTCTTCCTTCTTGATCTGAGCAAACATTGGTCAACAGGAAGCTGTAAGGGCCTGGCACTCACTGCAAGAGTGGGGCAGCCAGTGTGTCCTCATCACAGTGCTGGGGACAGGCAGCCCAGGGACCTTGGGTAGCCCCTGTAGAAGGAATATGAAAACGGGTCCTTACCAAACCACATGCAGCCGTAGAGCTCCACCCTCATGCAGACAGTCATGGGCAGCTCCGTTACAGGGATCACCCGGATATAACGGGCAATGATTGGGGGCCGAAGATCTTTCAGGACCACATCGTATGTATCAATGTTGCCTTGAATCACCTGGAAACAGAGGATGACTTAAGTGACCAGCTGCAAACACAGCAGGACACACACTCATGGCCTTAAATGCAGCTGGAGAGAATGAGCCTGGAAAAAAGAAGCTGGCAAAACAAAGCACAACTGCCTGACTCCAACACTCGCAGAGCCCCTCCCTGCTATGTGCAGGGTGAGGGGGGCTAGGGCAGCACAATCACACAGCCCCTCACTGCTCTGGGCAGGGCAGCGGGCTTGGGAAAAGCTGGGCTCTGCAGTTTGGAGACAGTGGGAGAAATTCAATTCTGGTGTAAATCCAGTGAAGTGAATAGACTTAAACAAAGGATGATTTTGGCCCAGAATGGTTGACATGATGGGGTCCTGAACCCTCTGCCTCACCAGCTGACATCCCCTTTTCCCTCACATTAGAGGCTGTTCATGCTAAAATACATGATACATTTAAAAAAATAATTATTATTGATAATAACAATCTGATAACATGAAGGAGCAGCAAGAGACTTGCGATGGCTGGTGATACACCAGCAGGAACCTTTTGTTATCCAGGACGTATGTCATTCATTAACAAGAGAATCAAAAGTTGGCAATCAATGTTCACTGTGTTCTAGTGTCAGATAAAGCAGCTCATTATGACCTGCTGAGCATTTCCAGCAATGGAGAATGTCACTGCAATAGTTAGCATTCCACCCAGAGCTGGATTAAGGTCTGGGCCTACCAGGTCCAGGATCTGGGAGTCATGTGATTATGTCTGAATCCCAGCTACATTAAGAGAAAAAAACGGACACTTGTTCTCACGGTTTTTGAAAAAAAATCTTGAAGACATGACCTGGATGTAACTAATGTAGCACCGTCTGCCTGAGTCTGAAGAGAGCCTGAGACGATAGCTCTGAGAGGGGCAATAGTCCTGAGTATAACCAACTTAGCCTTCTTTTAAAGACAGGCATCCAGCATACCTCCTATCCTACCCAACCGATATCCAATCCACCCCCATTCTGTATGCCCTCCCCTCCTCAGAGAAGGGTGCTCTGGGTGAAGGCAGCAGAAAAGATGGCTCTGCAGTTTGTAGTTTAGGCGAGGAGAGGAAACACCCCCGGCTAGTGGGAAGGTGGTGGGCACATGGTCCCAGACCTGGATTTCAACATGTCTTAGCTGAGCATCCAGGCATGTGGGGTCTGGGGGTTAGCCAGGTGACTCAATCTCAGGTGAGGGGAATGGCTGGTGCTTGGGGCTCAGTTACAGAGAATTGTGCTGCATATCCTAGTAGACTGGGGAGTCAGGCCCAGCGGCAGAGCCCTTGGCAAGGTTTAGCATTAACACAGAGGTGAGATGCTGTAGCGACAGGCAGCAGGCAAAGGTAAAGGGGGACTGTATCTCCTGGAATTCAAAGTCTATGCGGCTTTTACAACTGCTATGGAAAGCCCAGAGGCTGTGTTGAGAGGATAGGAGCCCTGTAAACCCCCCCTCTGCACCCACCTGCCTGCCCTGCCGATCTTTCCAGGAGATCCAGCGCTCCCCATTGCGGCTGTAATCGATGCGGTAGGCACGGGCGAACTCTTTGCCTGTGGCACGGGCATGCCGTCCCTGCGTCCCGATCAGCGTGATGAAAAAGAATTTGTGCAGATCGATTTGGAGGAACTGCACATCTTCCGGCTGCAACAGGCCTGCTGGGCACCACGCTCCATCCCCTTCTTCCCTCTGCAGCCTGATGGGGTGAGAGATGCACATCTAAAAGGCCTTACTCCCAAGGGTCTAGCCTTCCAGGCACTCCTCCCTCCCAAGGAAGGAACTGCAGCATGAAGGGGCACTATCCTAGCCTGTGTTCTTTGGCACAGATACGGTGACTTCTTCAGTCCATCCATAAGCCACTCCAGGGCTTCTGCAGCATTTTGAGGCAAGAGATGAACAAGTGCCCCAAAGGCTGACATAGTCGCTTTGGCATAACTTATTGCTAGCACGCCTTGTTTACACTGCCATATTTGGCACCCCTGGCCTACGTTCAGCAGCATGGGGGTTGACAATGCTTTAAGTGCCTGTGTAGAAGAGACCGAAGACATCATGTTAGCTTTTCATCTGTAAATTGCACTGTATATATAGATATCTGCTATGATACAAAAACAAACCTATGGTAAAAGCATCTGCTAGAGGGCTTTCCCTTCACCCCCTCCCCTGGTTCTTGTCATGCAGACAGAAAGCAGAAGACCAGAAGTCCGAAGGGCAGACAATGCGATGTTTATTGGGGTTAGTTCCAAGCGCCAGCAGAGTCTGTTTCCCAGTGTCCCCCTTCCCAGCTCTGATGCCGCAGAGCCTTGCTTGTGTCCCCGTTCCCCACTCCCACCTCCTCCTTCTTAGCAGGCCCAAATATACCTGCAGTGCACGCCTCTAGTCACACTCCTTACAACTTATGGTCATGTTCCGTTTTGGAGGGCTGTGAGTCTGGGGGCTTTGTCCCACCTCTTTTGTATCCCATGGGAGGGGTAAGGAGTCAGGTCGTGTCTGGCCAAGGCCAGGCTTTTCTTTGACTTTTAGTGTTTCTTATGCCTCCCTCCCATGCCCCCTTGCCCCTCCTAACTGATCGCTTGACCTTGGCTTGAGAGAGGCGCTAGGCAGCCTTCCAGTGTGTGCTCATACACTCCCATGATATCCAAAACACTTTAGTTCAGTGCTTCTCAAAGTCGGGCCGCCACTTGTTCAGGGAACAAGCGGTCCAGGCCGGTTTGTTTACCTGCCTCGTCCGCAGGTTCAGCCAATCGCGGCTCCCACTCCCAGTCAATCGTGGTTCACTGCTCCAGGCCAATGGGAGCTGTGGGAAGTGGCGCGGGTCGAGGGATGTGCTGGCCGCCCTTCCTGCAGCCCTCATTGGCCTGGAGTGGCGAACCGCGGCCAGTGGAAGCTGCAATCAGCCGAACCTGCGGACGCAGCAGGTAAACAAACAGACTCGGCCCGCCAGGGGCTTTCCCTGAACAAGCGGTGGACCGGCTTTGAGAAGCACTGCTTTAGTTCATAGAATCATGAAGATTAGGGTTGGAAGAGGAGGATCTAGTTCAATCCCCTGCTCAAAGCAGGACCAACACCAACTAAAACATCTTATCTCATCATCTCTTTTCACCCCATCTGCTTTGTGGGCAGAAGCAACACACAATGTCTTTGTTCTTTGTTCACACATTAGTAAGGATATAAGAATATCAAAAAGTCAAACCCAAAATTCTCCCTCAGGCTAACAAACAGGCCTATATACTAACACATGCCATCCGGCTGCAGAGTTAGGAAATGCCCAATAGAAAGGCTGGATGGTGCTCAGGGCTGTGTAGTGAATGAGGACCGCACAGGTGGATGGGTCTGCCTCAGTCGCTTCGGAAGTTGACATGCCTAGGATGACATTTGGTTACAGTAACTGACACCCCACCCCCGATAAGTGGGTTCTATTCCCGCAGCTCCCCTTGACTTGGGGGGCAGCAATAGCTCAGGGTGCGTGGTGGACTTCAGTTTGAGAGGAGCTTTAAACCTTTATTTTGTAAAAATCGTATGTAAAAAACCCTCCCAAAGTGCAGAATATCAAATGTGAGCCCTGAATTGCTTATGTTTAATAAAAATGAATTGCAGTGGCGATTTTTCACTGTATCGTCTGACTTTTCTTTGTCCCCGTTTTGTAAAGAAATCTCAAGCACCCTGGGACAGGCCCTGTCCTTTGGCCACATTGTTGCTCCTCGTGCTGATTATCAGTTATACATTGGGAGAGTTTGTCTAGACAGCATTTCATAACCATAACTGAACGTTTGGGTGCCAAGCTGAACCTGACAGCCTTGACGATTGAACCTGACACAGCATGAGAACCCAACATAGACTCACCGAACACCTGTGCAGCCAAGGCGACAGTTCTCTGAGCTGGGAAAGAGGAGAACAGGAGTTGAAACCTCCCCTCTTCAGAGCGGTGTTTAAATTCCTGTGAACCTCACTGCCTTATTTTTCACTACAGCCAGGACCACCAACCTAGAAAGCAGTCAGGGGAGACCTGCTGAACATTCCCCACCCTTTTCATAAATGAGTTAATAGAGAGCTAATGCGAGGTCCCCCACAGACCCAGCTCTCTAATATGACAACCCCCATTCTTATCCACCGCACCACAGCGCTTTTCAGAACGGCTAAACCAGTTGTGGTTACCCTATCTGTAACCACTAAAAAAACTACACTTCTCTCCCAGAGTGAAGGACAGAATCCAGGGTCCCTGATCCCCCTTCTGCTCGTGCTGACTAGTAAACAGCTGTGTTACCCACAGGGAAAGTGTGTGTCAACTCTTCCTCCAGTGGCTGGTCTAGAATGGGGCCAACGTCTGTTCCTGTGGTTCAAATGTTAAGGCCCTGAGCTGCCAATGAGAAGGCTGAATGGTCAAACTGTGCTGCTTACCCTTGTGGGGGGATGACAGGGCTCTGGTGAGGAACTCTTAGGGTATGTCTGTGCTGCAAAGCGAAGGTGTCGTGGTAGGCAGACCCCTGTTAGCTTTTGTCTAGCTAGCCCAGAGAACAACAGCTGTGCTGATGTGGTAGCACAGGCTAGTAATCAGAGTACAAGCCCTCCAGGGATCCTGTGTACAAACTCTGGTTGCTAGCCCTGTTGCCAACATCTATACAGCTATTGTTACCCATGCTAGCTAGATTAAAGCTAACCCTAGTATGTCTACCTGTGCTACGCTCACACCTTTGCTTGCAGCGGAGACATACCCTTGCAACAAGTTTTATACTGGGGGTGGGTGGGTGGGGGGGATAATCTGTAAATTGTGGTGAGACTCACCAGTTGCACATTTTGCTTGTTGTAATCCACAGGTGAGTGTGAGTGTTGTGTCCCGCCCCCCTCCCGGTGCCCAATACACCGAGGAGGTGAATCTGTGACAGCTCTGCCTCAAAGCTGGCACAAGCGGTAAATATGCATGTTGTGAGCTCTGGAGATCATCAGCTCAGTCCCAGAACTACCCTCATTAGCTGGCAGCTGCCTCCTGTATAATGTGACAGCTGGAGTCTCCTACCACCCACACTATAACAACACTTCTGAAGAGCTCAGTGTGTGCACAAGACTCTCTTCACACTCACTGTAGTGCCGGTCAGGGCCCTGCAATCGCTGAGAGGCATATGTAGTAGGTCTGTCCTTCCCAGGGTGTTCCTGGGTAAGAACTGCCACCAAAACCCTGTGCTTGCCCACATGGTACAACTTAAAGTCCTGATCGGAAGATGGGACTGCCAAGACCGGGGTTCTTGCTAACTGATCTTTAAGGGCATTCATTGTGCACGCGAGAGAGTGTGTGTGTGTGTGTGTCCAGGACCACTCCCAGGATTTGCACAACAGGTCCTGCAATGGGGCAGCCAGCTCCACATAGTCTGGGATGAATTCTCTGCAAAATCCTGTCATGGCAATAGGAGTGGGTAAGAATAGTAGCACCCTAACCTTATCCTGCTCTAGGGATCTATCTCCTGCCTCCAGTGTGACACCCAAAAACAGACCCTTTTGCTGCACCAGTTGGAATTTAGTGGGAATAACCTTTAAACCAGCCTCCAGTAAACGTGTAAGTACTTCCCTCAGGGCCAGCAAGCAGTTCTCCCTGTTGCTGGTGTGAATAATAATGTCATCCACATCCCGTACAACATGATCAGCCTAGGCCAGACCTTCAGCTGCCTGTTTCATGTGGGTATGGAAAATGGCTGGGCTATTATGGAATCCCCGTGGAAGCACTGGCCAGGCAAACTTGCTCTTTCTCAAAAGTAAAGGCAAATTTATACCATGAATCCCATGTACAGTAACTCCTCACTTAAAGTCGTCGCAGTTAACGTCGTTTCGTTGTTACATTGCTGATCGATTACAGAACATGCTCGTTTAAAGTTGTGCAATGCCCCTTATAACGTTGTTTGGCAGCCGCCTGCTTTGTCCACTGCTTGCAGGAAGAGCAGCCCGTTGGAGCTAGCTGGTGGGGGCCTGGAACCAGGGTGGACCGGCAGCCCCCCCATCAGCTCCCCCCTCCCTAAGTTCCTTGTGCGGCAGCTGCCCAGCAGGCTAGCAATTGCTGGGAAGTTCAGCTGTCCCTCCCCCCACTGCCATGTGCTGCTCCTGCCCTCTGCCTTGGAGCTGCTCCCTGGAGCCTCCTGCTTTCTGTGCAACGGAGGGGAAGTGGGGGGCTAATGTCAGGGTGTCCCCCTCCCCCCTGCTCCTGCCCCCCCCCCGCTCGCCCCATCAGGCCATCTCCACAGAGCGGGGGGGACACGACAGGGCTCAGGACGGAGGGAGCTTGCTGGTAGCAGCTGCTGTCTCAACTTGCTGATCTACTTAAAAAGGCAATATACTTAGAGTGGGATCAGCGTACTTAAAGGGGCAATGTGCATCTCTCTCTCACACACACACGGTGTGTGTCTCTGTCTGCCATCCTGTCTCCCCTCCCTCCATTTGTGCTGCCTTGTAGAGTGTGAGGCTACATTAACAACGTGTTAACCCTTGAGGACTCAGCCTTACTTTAGCAGTAAGGCATTCCCTGGGAAATATCCCACCCTCTGACTCCACAATCTCAACCAAGCTTCACAATCATCATTGCTGTGTACAGTATTAAATTGTTTGTTTAAAACTTATACTGTGTGTTTATATAGCCTTTTGTCCGGTGAAAATAATTTCCCTGGGACCTAACCCCCACTATTTCCCTTAATTCTTATGGAGAAATTGGATTTGTTTAACATCGTTTCGCTTAAAGTCGCATTTTTCAGGAACAGAACTACAACGTTACGTGAGGAGTTACTGGACAGGCAGACTTCAAAACCCATTATAGATATCTAGTGCTGGAAACCACTTTGAACCACTAACAACTCTTGCCATCATCTCAGGGTACGTCAGTGCAGGTTTTATCCTCACTCACACCAGTTTCTTGTAGCTTTAGGGTTACTTTATCCTCTCCTCCACCCCCCGCTCAAAAAAACCCAACCCACCAGGATTACGCTGCTATTTTTTACACGTGCCCACAACACTACTTATGCTGAGCTACAAAACTGTTGAATCACAGCAAGCTTGTGTCAGGCCTAAATATACTTTTGCTCCCAACACTTACAAACTGTGATCAAGTCACCCCTTAACCTTCTCTTTCTTCAATGAAATAGATTCATCTCCTTGAGTCTATCACTGTGAGACACGTTTTCTAGTCCTTTAATTATTCTCCTGGCTCTTCTCTGAAGCCGCTCCAATTTATCAACATCCTTCTTGAATTGTGGACACCAGAACAGGACACGGGATTCCAGTGGAAGTTGCACCACTGCCAACAAAGAGCTAAAATAACCTCTCTGCTCCAGCTGGAATTTAGTCTCCTATTCATGCATTCAAGAATCACATTAGTCCTTTTGGCCACAGCGTCGCACTGGCAGCTCACGTTCAGCTGATTATCCACCACAATCCCCAAATCTTTTTCAGAGTCACTGCTTCCCAGGATGGAGTCCTGCATCATGTCAGTATGGCCTACTTCCTTGGTTCCTAGCTGCATACATTTGCATTTAGTTGTATTAAAATGTGTATTGTTTGCTTGGGCCCAGCTTACCAAGTGATCCAAACTGCTGTGCATTAGTAACCTGTACTCTTTGTTATTTAGCAATCCCCGTCCCCACAATCTTTGTATCATCTGCAACATGATCAGTAATGATTTTATGTTTTCTTTCAGGTCATTGATAAAAATCATAAAAGTAGCATAGAATATACATGAGAAGAAATGGAGGATAGCAAGAAGTGATCCCTGTGGGACCTCATTAGAAACACACCTGTCTGATGATGATTTCCTGTTTATAAGTACATTGTGAAACCTGTTAGTTAGCCAGTTTTTAATTTATTTAATGTGTTCCATATTAATGTTGGATTGTTCTAGTTCTTTAAGCAAAATGTTGTGTGGTACCAGGTCAAATGCCTTACATCAACACTATTATCTTTATTAACCAAACTTGTCGTCTCTTCCAAAAAGATATCAAGTTAGTTTGACAGCCTCTATTTTCCATAAACTCATGTTGATTGGCATAAATTATATTATCTTCCTTTAATTCTTTATTAATTAATTCCTGTATCAACCATTCCAGTATTTTGGTGCTCCTGTCCTTAATCATTCCTTTTGCTAAAGACACTAGAGAGGCATGACTGAACAGGGATGGTCTAGACAGTAGTTAGTCCTGCCATGAGGGCAGGGGACTGGACTCGATGACCTCTCGATGTCCCTTCCCGTCCTAGAATCTATGAATATCCTAACCTTGCTGCTGCCCACAATACAAATAATATTATACCAGCTGTCACATCTGGAGTCAACCTGGACCCTTCTACTGCAGAGGAGTCAGAGACCTTCTCTATCTCCCTTCACAGTTTCTGGGACGTTATTACTCTCCTCTGTGATCCCAGCACAATATTTCCTTTTGCTGTGGGTTACTACATTAATATCCTTAGACATATGCCAAATATCATTCCCAAGCATCATTTCAACGGGAATATTGTCCACCACCCCTACAATCAAATCACCTTCTACACCTTCCACTCCACGTGCACTTTCGCTAAAAGTACAGGAATCCTAGATCCTCCCGCTACCATAAGCTCTCCCCTTAGGCCCGGTAACATGTCGCTCTCTTGGATCACACTCCGTGGAGCCAGAGAAATCTGTACACCAGAGTCTCTCCACTCTATGCGCTCTCTCTTATTGATCTTGACAACCATCACAAATTCCATATTTGGCTTTGCAGGGCCAGTGCCCACAAAACTCATCAAGCAAACCGCAGGTGCCTCTGGGGCTTCCGTGCTGATGACAGCTGCATTGACATGGATTGTCTGGGGCTAAATTTCTTTCAGCTTAGGGCACTGATTTTTCAGGTGCTCAGTAGAGAGACGCTGGTAACACCTTCTTGGGCCCTCCCCTTTCACAGGCCATCTCTGATGAGGATTACCAGGAGACGAATGATTCTGGAGGACTGAGTGCTTAGGCTCCTAACCACTCTCCTTTTTCCCAGGGGTAAAACAGGATCCCCCTTTAGACTGGGTTTGTACCCCTCCTTCTGTGGCTTGCGCCCAAGGGACATCTGGGCTTACACAAAGGCATCAGCCAGCGTAGGCATCTCTGCTACAGATTTTACAGATTTAAACCACAAGCAATTTTTTACATCATCAGTGCACATACTCAAGAAATGTTCTTGAGCAATGAGATCAAGCAATCGGTCATAATCCTCAGCCCCTTTTCCTTTTACCCATTTTCTTATTAGGTCACACATCTTATAAACATATTTACTATGACTCATGCCAGCACTCCTTTTAAGCTCTCTAAATGTCACCCTATACACTTCAGGAGTAATTTGGAACCTTCGTCCAACAGTTTCCTCAAATTTAGAAGATATTAAAGCTTCCCAAATTGGCATTTCATTAAACACATTCAAAGCTTTACCAGACAGTTTGCAACCAGTGTGGGGACTTTCTTGTTCTCGGGAATCTTATGAACTTCACATAGCTTTTCAAAAGTGGCGAAGTACTCTTCAATGCAATCTGCTCTCTTTGGAAGCAGGACACAGCTGGTCCCAGCTGTGGATTCCTTCAGTGGAGGGAGATGTCAGTGACTATGGGATCTTTCCATGTTTTTCTAAGAGTTCCAGATTGTATTTTCTCTCTTTCTCCTCAGCCTCTTTGTCCCTTAGCTCCCTGGCTCATTTATGGGCTTCACCATCCTTTCCTTTAGCTCCATGGCTCTTCTATGGATGGCTTCTTCTCTTTCTTCTTTTGGCTTTTCAGCTTCCAGCACAGCAGCTGTTTCTTTCGGTCTCATTTCTGCCTGCCACATCTGGTACCGGTGTTCTCTCTCCTTTTCTGCTGCCTCCAATCTGGCCAGCTCTAACTTTGCCGTTGTGCCACTGCCGCTCATTTTTATGCTTCACTGTTTTTATTTCCCTCACCCGAAATAAGCAAACAGAATACAACAAACTGGAGCCCTTCTTTGACTGTCTCCAGCCACCCCATTGGAGACTGAGTTTTCAAATGATACCTCACAAGGGGTGAACATAGGGGTACAGACTGTCACAATTATCCACAGACTAACAGCAATAATTCATGGGTAAGGTTGGAAGTAAGTCATCAGTTAGTCTTTTTACAAGAAGGGTAATGATGAAAAATGGAAATATGGTAATGGAAAAAGACTGAAATATTTCTTGACAGAGAAAGGAATTGATTTGACAATTCCTTAACTGTATATTTCCCAGGTTCTAAGGCACTCTGATGGTTTTAAAAAAATGGGATTAGAACAACCTTAATTGAACATAAAGTCTAATGAAAGATATTCCATCACCCACCTTTCTCTCTAATGTTCTGGGATCAACACAGCTATAATTACACTGCATACAATAACTCCCACTGGTCTCAACTGCCGGGCTGGAGCAGAGAGAAAGGTGGTCACTAAGATAGACAGGGCTCGAAACACAGACGCTTTAGCAGGAATAACCAAAATCTGCATTGCAGGAACTGCTGCATATGGAATGCAGATGCAATACACTCTGAATGCAAGACACTGCTAAGTAACCAGCCACCCTTCCTGGAGGGCCTGGATAACAGTCAAAAAGTTCTTCTAAAGGAACCGTGACCATCTACTTGCCAAGCAAAGATGAATGAAAGCTCTCTTGGTCACTGCTGCTTACCTGGCCATCCAGAAACAGACAAAGAAGTGGTAGGACTCCTGTGCTACAAATTGTAAATGTTCCCCATTGATGGATGATGCTAAAAGTCCCAGCTGCATGAGTGACTTTGTGTGGTTCACAGTTTCAATCAAATTGTCTGCAATAGCCCACCTGAAACATAGGCTGCCAGAGGCATTGCCTGTGTCCACCACAATATCACAAGTCCTTTGGTCACCTGTTTATGCTCTATCTTTATGCAAATACAGTATGGAATATGGTCACCTAGGTAGGCGGTGAGTTTTAATAAGGCTGACATTAGGGAAAGAGGATTTCATCTTAGGCTAAAAGATTTTCAGTCCAATTTTATATATTCTAGAGTACGATTGGATTGCTTTCGCAAGGGATTAACTCACCGTGCATACTGGGGTCCTGTGGAGTCATACCACTGACTGGAGGCCGTAATGTCTTCGTCTCGGATGGTCCCTTCATGCATCCCCAAAGGGTATCGGCATGTTGCTGGAGGGGGAACAGGAGCAGGTTAAACATCACTACCAGACTTTTAATTTGAAGCGCAAGACAATTTTGGTTTGTGGGTTTGTTTTGTGGTTTTGCATTTGGGCTTTAGTTTGTGGTAGATGGCCGGCCTGTGTTGGAAAGTTGTACTACAGCTTTTGTACTGCAATCCTGTGCAGGTATACTTTGAAAACATTAAGAGGAAACAGCTACTCAAAGGTGGCAATTTTAATGAGGTCTCAGATGTACAATTCACGCAACTGCACCAAGCCAGCAGAACCCAGTAGCTATGTATCTTGCATCATGTATGATTTTTTGATGCACTCATAAACAAAAGGATATAGTCCACCATTGTGCTCACAAACCCTCTCCCTGCAAACCCATGATGTGGCCACCCAAGGCATCCCGTATTGTCCTGTCTCTCTTGGACCTAGCTGCACTGTCTGGCTGCTTGTGCCGGGCTAGCGCCATCATTGCCCCAGTCCTGGCGAAAGCACTCCCTACACACGTCACACAGTGCACCGTACGCCTCTGGAATGGATGACATTATACGCACTGGCACCCAAACAGCTTGGTAAGCAGCACCATCTTGCCTTCAGTTGGCCAAAGGCACCATCTTGTTCCCACTCAAGGTGTAATTACACCTTCTGCCACGTGCTCTTACATCATGGCTTCATGAGCCAGGGGAGTAGACGATAGGGTGGATCTCTCAAAATAACACTGGGCAAAGACACCCCGCTGATATCCCCATTGTTAAGTGCACATAAAGTCCCAGTCTGTCCAATTCGAAAATGACGGCACTCCAGAATACTCTGCCATCTTGCATTCTGCCATTGCATCCCACGTTGGTGTTCATGAACCTCCTTCTAGGGTTGACTATGGTAAGCATAATAAATATCCTTTCCAGTTTATAGAATCGGGTACATCTGAGGGGTGGGGACAGACAATGAGCACATGTGCCATTGATGGCCCCGGTTCAGTTTGGGAAGCTATTCACTCAAAGACAGCTATTATTTCGGGGACATTTACGACTTCACTGCCCATAGATGAACCACAGAATTGTAGGACTGGAAGGGACCTCAAGAGGTCATCTAGTCCAGTTCCCTGCACTCATGGCAGGACTAAGTATTATTTAGACCATCCCTACAACAATAATTGTCTGGCAAACATCCTACACAATAGAATCAACATTTGACTTGCCAATGTCTGGACTGGGCTATCAGGGGGTCTGCAGATTACAAGTGAGGGTCATCAGCAGAGCTGTATATGTGGTAGAGCACAGGACCTGACTAGTGGGGGGCTCTGTGTCAGGACTGGGGGGCACTGGCAGAGCTGGGGGGTGGGGGAAAGCCCAGGGCTGGGAGAGCGGAGGAGCTTCAGGTTGGATTGAGGGGCACTAGCAGAGCTGTGTGTGCATGCAGCGGTAAGTAGCCAAAGATTCTAATAGCAGGCAGAGACAGATTCAGCTTATCAGGACTATAACCCTGTGCATAGGGTGCCAGCTCCTGGAGTCCTGTGATTAGCCCTGAGGAGGGCAGCTGCCCTGTGCACCTCAATAGGGTGTTAACCCCACCCAGCAGAGGGCTCTGGGTGTGACCCTTCATCCTGGGTAAGTATTGCCTCCCATACCCACTGCCGTTCCTGCCTCTCCAGGGGGAACAGGTTTCCAAATGCTGCTTCTGAGGCAGGAGAGGAGCCCAACTGCTACCCCACTCCAAGTTGGGGGTGGGGCCACCACATGGGGCCTCATGTCAAGGTGTGTCATGGGCCCCAGGTTGCTTTACTCTGGCCCTGGCTACAGGCCAACATGGTCCCGGAGCTGGGGCTGCGCTGGGGCTCAGAGGAGTGGAGAGGGACCAGAGCAGGGACAGAATAGGACACTCGCTGGGGACTCCAAAGAAATAATGTTAGAGGCAGAGAGTCCATCAGGCTCCTCCAGGACAGACCTGCCCCCTCGTACGTGCCCGGGGGGTTGGCCAAGACATGGCCCAGTGTCACGCTGGGGCTGGTTACGGACAATCCCACAGACCAACACACCTCATTACCGGGACTTTCTCTGACCTTCAACTAACACCTTCCTCTTTCTGCACCATGTCCCACCCCTCTCACTTACAGCCTATGACCTGCCCCATGGAACCCCGTCCCCCTCTGCTATCCAAAGGCCAGTGTCCCTCTGCCCTGGGACTGGACCAAGCACTGAGCCAAGCTGAGCCCAACCTCTCCTCCTGCATCAGCCCCTCCAACTCCACTCCTCCTGGCTGCAGCTCTCTCGCTCTCCCGCCTGCCTGTATCTGGCGATTAACTGCCTGAAATGAGCCCAGGACCCCAGAGCCGGCCTGACACTTGCCTGTCATTACTCATCCTGTGCCCATGTGGCTCCTGGTGGCAGCAGGATCGGCAGTGCTGAGACAGGCTCACTGGTTGCAGACCCACCTGGAGGGCAGGACAGGAATACGTCCATGCGCCAGTGTGGAGCTGGGATTCCCACCTGCACGCTGGGAAGGCTGGGCGCCTGGCACCATGTTTGTAACTTCATACAAATGGGTCCCGTGTAAGATGGAAAATAAGGGGGGAAATGAAAACACACAAGGCGGGAGATTAGGGTCCTCCCCACGCTTGGTGGCTCCCTACCGGGGTTGACTTCGGCGCTGGATGGCTCCGGCAGGGCAGCCAGGAGCAGCATGCAGAGGATCATGGTGGGCAGTGGGAGGCGCTGCACCGGGTCAGTCGGGCGTGAGTCCTTCACAGCCAGCAGCTGCCATCTACATTTCTGAAAGACAAAGCAAAAGAGGGGAGATCAAAGTCCTCTAGTCAGGGCCCCTTGTGGAGCTGCCGACGCGCAGCACTGAGCCATGGCGCAATGAGCCACAACACCATGCACACGGCTGCTAGTGTTGACTCTGGAGCTGTTCAATGCTGTGGGAAGTTCACTGTCTCCCAGCAGAGCGGCCCTGCGTAGTGTGCACAGCGGCCAGGGCCGGCTCTAGGCACCAGCGCTCCAAGCATGTGCTTGGGGCGGCACTTTCCAAGGGGTGGCGCTTTCCAAGGGGCGGCACTCCAGCCCCACCCCCACACACGCTTTTTTTTTTTTTTTTTTTTTTGCTTGGGGCGCAAAAAGCCGGGAGCCGGCGCTGAACCAAGATGTTCCTGTCACTGAGGCTTTCAGGCTGAGCTGGAACTGACGCTGCCGTTCTGGCTTCAGCAGCTAGATGGCGCTCACGGCAGCCGGAGTTGCACAGGCTGGACTGAGCCGGAGCATCACCCCAGGAGCTGAGCCCGGGCTGCGGCGGGGAGAGGGGCTCAGCTCCGGGGCATGATGCTCTGGCTCTCCAGGGTGTGTGAGGAGCCGGGGAGAGAGGGAAGTGGGGCCCGGGATGCAGGGAAGGGTCCTGCTGCCGCTGCTGCTCTGCTCTGAGTCTCCCCAGGGCGGCGTTTTCCCGCCCGAGGGGGCTGTGCAGGGCGCCGCCGGGCTGGGCAGAGGACGCGGATCCCGGCTAACGCTGACAGGGCGAGTGGCTGGGCAGCCCAAGCTGCCAGGGAACTGCCGCCACCACCTCCTGCCTCCTGCATCTGAAAAAGTGAGGTTCTTACCCACGAAAGCTTATGCTCCCAATACTTCTGTTAGTCTTAAAGGTGCCACAGGGCCCTCTGTTGCTTTTTACAGATTCAGACTAACACAGCTACCCCTCTGATGCTTGACTGCAAGTGTAAACAGGGATTGCTGTGGTGAACAAGGTTGTCACGTTTGGGGGAAGGAGCCCAGGGCTGGGGCGGCAGGGGGTGGGGGAGGGAGAGCCCAAGGCTGGGGTGGGGGGCAGCCAAAATTTTTTTGCTTGGGGCGGCAAAAAACCTAGAGCCGGCCCTGAGACAGCAGCACACCAGTATCACTTTCAGATAAACCCTGGCCGGTCACACGTTAAGAGCTCCAATGCAAAGTCATTTCTGCCCCTGTTTATTCACTCCCCTCCTTTAAAACACAGCGATCACAGAGCTGCCCAGACACCTCCTTACGGCAAAGCACACAGGGTCACTTTCAAAGCATGCCTCCGCAAACCCTTCCCGGATCTCTGCACTTCTGGGGTGAGGACACATGGGGGCAGAATGATTGCACTCGGACACAAGCGCCTTGCTTCGTGGGCCCTGTGCTCCAGACAGATGGTGCTGAGCAGAATGCAGGGTCAGGCACCGCGTCAGGGCTGTGCTAGGAGTGACTGTGGGCAGCGAGCAGCAGCATGGGATTTAGTGACTAGCTGGGCATGTAAAGCCTCATAGCTAGCACCATCCGCTCTCCCTGCCACCAGCAGCTACCGAGTGACTTGTGTAACCGAGCTGGGCAAATCCCTATCACTCCGGCTGCCTCTGCATTTCTCTTGGAACAGGCCTTTCCCCCTTGCCCGTAACCTTCTCAGACTCGTACCCTCTGGGAGAGCGTTTCCCGGGTCTATTCTGCACCTAATGGTCAGTTTCTTTACAGTGGAACAAAAGCATGTCGCTGTTTTCGAGTGTGTCCGTTCCGTCCTTCTTAAAACCCCGCTGCCCTCGCCCAACAGCAGTGCAAACTGGGCCAGCGAGACAGTGCAGAAGGGTTAAAGTGCATGCTTTTCACACGCACACACATCCTAATGATTGCCAGTTTTTTACTAACAATCTGACAGTGCTCTATTTGTGCCCCGGGATGTTTCTCTCTGGAGACATATCTGAAATAGGGCAGACCCCTGCCTCGTTCAGGGCATGCAAGACAGCATTCACTTTGCAAGGGTTCTGTGAGAGCTCTTGTCTTGCTGAGCATATCCTGCAGGAATGCCACCCAGCAAACCGTTCCGTAAGAAAAAGTGTCATTGCTTCCTAGCTGTTGGGGTTTTTTTAAACTAGGAAATGCCACAGAAAGCTACCTTAAAAGAACAGTAAGATTGTACAGTGCAGCACTCAAAAGTTCGAGTCACATTCACCGGCCTAACCTCAACCTCTGCCCCTTGTGCACATGCATTATGACTCAGGCATTCATTACAGGATCATGTGGTGTTTCTGATGCAGAACCCTGCCCCGCTAGTTACAGCACTCAGGCTGTATGGGGAAAGATGATACAATGATAACAAAAGACAGCTGCCGGGTTCACTGCATCCCATTCAGCCAGGGCCCTGGGTAGGGTTCGGAGGCATGGGTGACCATGTGACTGAAGCCACATGGCAATGCAGACAGGAACCGGTGCTTGTTCTGCCCTGACTTTTAAGTGCTGCACTTTGCAAAGGAACCTCTGAAAGCTCACGTTCCATACAGAGAGACACAGAAATGAAACACTGAACTGCCAGCCAGAGGGCCCTGGCAATACTTACACGTCCCACAGAGGAAGTATAACAGAGAGAGAGTTCGACAATCCCATTCCAGAAGGAGCCCTTTAGTAAACACAGCGCTGCCGACTGCACTCGTCCGACTGCAAACACGTGGCCATTGCTGACCCTTCCTCGCATGGGGGCCCTGGAGGATGGTGCACGCCCACCTGCTCTGTGGGCCAGCAGGGAGACATGGCTCTGCCTCCTCCCTGCCCCCTTAGGGAGGCTGGTGACTGCAGCTGCAGCTGACCCTGTCAGACCAGGCACAGAGCAGGGGGAGGCAAAGGAAACCCAAGAGGCAATAATGCTGGTATGTGCTCCGTGCCTTCCTTTAGCTAAGGATGCTGTCCTGCCCAATGCCAATGTGACTGGAGGGCACTGGTTGATCAAATACATCCCTCTGAAAGATGAGCCTGATCACATCAAAATCCTGTGCCAATAAAGATACATGGGGCCATAATTGGCCCAGCAAACAGAGTGTAAAGATATGTACGTTCCCAGATGCTACCCCACATATCGGAGATTACAGGCGATAATGAGCAATATTAGTTTGTATCAGGAGAAATGGTGTGTGGCAGCTTTAGGATCATGCACTGAGCCTCAAATGTGGTGTTTTCTGACATTTAAATGCTTCGGTGCATGTCCAGTTAGCAAAGTGTAGCCTGCCAGGCGCTTACCTAGGTCCCTGGGTCTCCGTATGCTGGTAGTTCGGGGGAGAGCCAAGGGCAGACTCAGAGTTTGCTGGGCCACCCTGCGGGAGAGAGGAGAGACACTATTTAGACCAGAGCGACAGGGGACCTGTCAGCTGGGGGAGGATGGCCAGGAGCCAGCACGGCTACCAGCCCCCTGCTCAGAGGAGGGGCAGCCTCTGAGAGTAAGGAGGGGGGCAGAGCCAAGTGACTGGCAAGCGAAAGCCTGGGAGAAGAGCAGCCCTGACCCATAGGAAGTGAGCTGCCCACCTCCGAGGAGCACTGGAGAGGAGAGAAGCCAGTCTGAAGCCAGCCACTGAAAGGGCATGGCTGGCTGTGGGTGAGCTGGTGAGTCCCAGGGTACATGCAGGGTCCCCCTGAGAAAGAGCCTCTGCCTGCAACACCTCTCAGCTTGGTCCTTTCCCTCCTCGAGGTGACTCCCAGGCCAGGCTGAGTTAGTTCTCCAGTTCCCTAGAGAAATCAGTCATGACACGGCACCACCGCTCTGGCTGCTGGGCCAGCGTTGCCGCCTGCTGGGCGTGTGTCTAAGCGCTATGGTAGGAGACTAACGTTAGGATCTGTTGAGTTTAGTAACCTGCACCCCTTTGTGGTGAGCAGAACTCCTGGGACTGGACGCACCAGACTCCTGCATGAAGAGGATGCCTGTCAGCAGCGATCGGAGGTGGCCAGAGCCACCTCTGAACCTGAGGAGCACTCACAGAGCTGCGAGTGCTCCATCTTTTAGAGGGTCAGGGAAACTGTTTGGGAGACTCCTCAAGCCAGTGGTAAGAGTTTGGGGATTTTCTTACCTGCTGCCTATTAAACCTGTGGAGGGACTTACTACCTTATCCCATGTGAGAGTCTTTGGGGCTGTACTGAACCCAATCAGCCAAGGTGCTAATTGCTATTGCAGAAGATATTATCACAGGTCATCCAGGGCCCCTACAAACCACATGTACCAACGGGACACTGATTTTGATGTTTTCTGTTTCAGGTCAGGTGATGGGGAAAATTCACAGGTATTATCTGTGGGGGCACCAGAGACCCTGACAGTAGTGTTTTACTATTACAGTTACTTCCTGTTTAATATAATTACTGTGCTGAATACATTGTGTGTGGTTGTGTTATTTCTTGGGAGTCTCCAACACTGGCACATAAGTGGGGGATACCCGAGCGGCCCTGGTGACTGGGCCAGGAAGGACCAAGAGGGGTGGAGGCACACCAAATAAATTAACATGGAAAGAAAATCAGGAGGTTACACCTTGTTGAGCTGGAGGCGGGATCCAAAAGAACCCAGGCCTGACCATCAAAACTCACGAGGAGGTTAGCGCTAAGAGAGGTAACGGGGTGGAGAAGGGCTACACAAGCAATACAGATCGACCTGCCCTCCTCATTATTTACCACTCCAATTGCTGTGTCATCGGCAACGTTTATCTGCAGCGGTCCCAGGAGCACACGCCTGATAAAGCTGCAGTCACTACCATTCACTTGCATCAGGCAAAATCTGTTTCATGGGTGATAGGCCCGTAAATTAGCCATGCTGATGTGCACTGTCCCAAGGAAAGCGAGTATGAAGTAAGAATATTTTATGTTTACAGTGATTTGTTCACAGGGACTTCTCAGTATCTGAGTCACAAATGCAGGACCCAGGTCTTCTGATTCCTAACCCTAATGCACTAGATCAGTGCAGGAGAAGGTCACAGAAGGCTGCCGGGGGGCATCACTGAAAATGTATTACAATCTAAAGCAAAGAAAATCTGGCTCCCCCACTCCTTGCACACCTTTCCCATTAAGAGTCAAATATTCTCTGTCAACCTCCCGAAACACATGCGCACCCATCACGTCTCTAGGCGAGGCCCTGGGTACTGCTGATATATTTTTACTCTTACTTTGACAGTAAATATAATGGAACCATGAACATTTTGGGCTTTAAAGAAGGGATCATCGATGTGAAAAGGCCAGTGCTAGTGCACCGTGCCTCTGAGGAAATCACTCAGCCATTCTGTGCCTCACACTTTCCTGACTACACAATGGAGCTGTAACTTTGCACTTCTCATACGTAGGCCGCTCAGGCCTTTACAGACTAGGTGTGCAGACGCAGCCCCCTTCACCAACAGGACAACCGGGGCACAGAGAGGCTAACTGACTTGTCCAGAGCAAGTAGGTATGGACATGCCTCCTGCTTCAGGTGTGTGGCTAATCCTCTGGCTAGACCATTGTTCCTCCCAAGGTGGGTGACTAACCCTGGCCAGTGGAAAATTCATAACCCATTTTCTGCACCACTGTAGTCCCCGCTCCTCCCCAGTTCCCATGGCAGCAAGTTACAGTGTCTTTGCCACCACGTTGCTAATTCCTGCTCAGAGCAGCTCCTGGGCTCAGTCCCCACAGCCTTGCGTTGTGCTGTACTCTGTTGTGCTGTGGGGCTGGCAGGAGCCGGGAACAGAGAGGGCGCGTCTACATCGCAATTAAACATCTGCAGCTGGCCCATGTTAGCTGATTCAGGGGCTGTTTAATTGCTGCATAGACATTCAGGTTCAGGCTGGAGCCCGGGCTCAGGGACCCCAGGTGCACGGCTGCATGGAGAAGCCAGGGTGGCGTTTGAGTTCTGCCAGCAGAACCCTCGCCCTCCATGGAGGCAGTAGGTCCAGCCTTGGTGTCTGGAGGAAGCAGGAGGTGTGGGGCATGAGCACGTGGAGTTATTCTTTGGGTGCAGTTTGGAGGCAGGTTGGCTGGACGGCACACTGCCTGCCCAGGTGTTGCAAAGGAGCAGCAGGGTATCAAGGCAAGAGCTCATGGGGCCAGGGCCATGAGTGAGGGGGTGGGGAGGAGGGATCGGGGAAGCAACACGTTGGAGCCATGAGAAGACATGGGAGTAGGGGCTGGGGCACTTCCAGGGCTGGGGCCTAGACATCAGAAGCAGCAGGGAAGTGGGGGCAGGCAGGCCGTTTGAGGGCACCGGAGGGTGAAACCAGGGCATCCTCATCAGGGTCTGGAGCAATTGCTTCTTTGGAGCAAGTCACTGTGCATGGGCAGCATGAGGAGCAGCAGCTCCCCCACTCAGCTTCCCCTCTCGGAGGGCTGGTACCATGGGTATCAGTCTCTCCCCACCAGAGCGTGAGATCATGCTGGGACACAAGGGAGCGTGTCAGCGTGTTACACCGGCTCCCTGGCACTTAGCAGGCAGCTCCAGAGTGCCAGAGCATCTCTGCTGCTTCTCCCTTCTCCTGCAGCACTCTGTGCTGAGAAGCGATTTCTGAGCGTTTGAGGACTCTCCTCTCACCCCTTTGGCTTTGGGGCACTGCCTAGAAAGCGTCTCTCTCTGCCACAAGCCCCTCTGTTCTTCTGGCTGAGTTCAGCCTAGTGCCCCAGTTCCCCTAGTAGACGCTTGCTGAGCCTGTATCCGGGGCCAGGCTGCCGCAGCGTTAGCGCTCACTGAGGAGATCTCTGCGAGTGGAGAAGTTCTGGGCAGGGGTTCTGGGCTTTGTGCTGGTCGGGCTGTTCTGCCTGCTGGTTTGTGTTTTGGGGTACCAGGTACTGGTCTAGCCGGTGGGCACCTGAGAGTTCTGGGTGGGCCATGGAGGGTGCTGCCGTGATGAGCTGCGGGAGCGAGGTGTTTAATTTCTGATCCTTACGTGCTTTGTGGGAGAGGCAACGTTTGCGGCTTTGCCTGAGGTGGCCCCAGAAGCTGGTTATCCTTTCCTGCCTGTTGACTGGCAAGGGGCAATGACCTGGCAGCTGGGGGGACTGGAGTCCCTGTACATACAGTGCACTTCTCTGCAGCACTGGAGGAGGGGGTTTCTCTTGGGGTCTGATCTCAGTCAGGGAGAGCCACTGTGAAAGCTGGGCCCGAGACTTCACTCCCGGATGGTAGCACGGGTTGGGTGATGCTGCTGGATAGGTTTCACAGAGGTTTTCTCTCTCTCCTGCTTTCTTTCCGGTGTGGAAGGCACACGAGAGCTTTTTCATGTAGAGCTTTTCCACTGAGTCCAGAACTCCCAGCTGTATTTGTTACGACTTTATTCTAACCCTGCTGTCACACATCTACCCCCAGAGAAAGGCCATACCTGGAGCACAAGGCCCACATTGGCACCAAACCCCCAGGCAATAGCAAAGCCTGAGAGAGGCAGGAAAGCGTTATCCCTGTTTGCTGGGCTGGGTGGATCAAGTTGCTAATTGCTAACAGCTGGCTGCATCAGAATAAAACTCTGTTACAATCATTATGTGAGCAGAAAAAAAACCTTCGTCCTGAAAAATATTTCACTCACTGGGTATGTCTACACAGCAAAGAAAATCCCACGGCTGGCCCATGCCAGCCAGCTGCAGGGCTGTTTCATTGCTGTGTAGACTTCCGGGCTGCAGCCCAAACTCTGCGATCCTCCCGCCCCGCAGGATCCTCCAGCCTGAGTCCGGAAGTCTACACAGCAGTGAAACAGCCCCACAACTG
This sequence comes from Trachemys scripta elegans, assembly GCF_013100865.1. NCBI lineage: Eukaryota > Metazoa > Chordata > Testudines > Emydidae > Trachemys > Trachemys scripta. Next base: position 1,669,600 of record NC_048314.1, read on the forward strand.
GAGCCCCACAAGCCTGAGTCGGCTGTGTAAACACACCCACTGAGAAGTGGAGGAGAGAGCAGCTTTCTCCAACCTACAGAGCAGACACCAAGTCAGAGAAACAAGCCCGCCTCTTCACTCAGGTACAGGCAAAGACCACTACTGTCCCCAGTGGAGCATGTGACCCCACATTCCATAACACTCCCTACAGTGGGAGCAGGAGGGAACTGCTGCAAACATTTCTAACTGGATCTGCACGAAATAGGTGGAGTTTTGGGCCCCTCCTACGTCCCATCCTCTCTGCAGAGCTCCATTGTGGGGGGCTGGAATGTTCGGGAGCTTTGGGGATCCACGATGAAAGAGATGCTATTGTTTGAACTTGCTCGTTTCCAAATGGTTCCCTGAGAGTGGGATAGGATGACGAAATGAGAGGAAGAAAATATCGGGACACATGGGGGGGAGGGGATATTTGCCGGCAGAGCCAAAAGAAAAAGCAGAGTACCGTGAAATATCGGGACAAATTGCGTCCCAACCTAACCTCGGTCGGGATGTGGGACAAACGCCTAAATATCGGGACGGGCCCAATTTTATCGGGACGTCTGGTCACCCTAGAGTGGGAGTCCTGCTCTGGGCGCACAATGCCCTAATGTCAGGATGTTCTGGGGCTGAGTCTCCAAGCCCCTTTTGCCTGCTGGCACGCTGATGGCTGCCGGGTCAACCCAGGACTCACTCACTGCTAGGGAGGCCGGTACACCACAAGGAGACAGCTAGAACTCAGGATTTGTATTTCTTATGCAGTGGACACAATGATCCTAGCACAGGCCAGAGAGGAGAAAGGAGCATGTTTACTCTTAGCTAAGCCTAAGATTATGTCACAGAAGTAGTGGAATCCTTGACTTCCAGAGACCTCCATGACTGCGGCCCACGCAGCTCCCAGCCCCTGGCCCCAGAGCTCCGAGCTGCAGCCGGGGGACCCCGCAGCTCCCAGCCCCTAGCCCCAGAGCGCCGAGCTGCAGCCGGGGGACCCCGCAGCTCCCAGCCCCTGGCCCCAGAGCGCCGAGCTGCAGCCGGGGGACCCCGCAGCTCCCAGCCCTTAGCCCCAGAGCGCCGAGCTGCAGCCGGGGGACCCCGCAGCTCCCAGCCCCTGGCCCCAGAGCGCCGAGCTGCAGCCGGGGGACCCCGCAGCTCCCAGCCCTTGGCCCCAGAGCTCCGAGCTGCAGCCGGGGGACCCCGCAGCTCCCAACCCCCGGGCTTGCCAGTGGAACCCCAGATCTCTGAGCCGCCGCAAGCCCCTCGGGGACCCCAGAGCTGCAGCAGCGGTGGGTGCTGGACCACCCTTCTATCCATTTTGTCACAGTTATTTTTAGTAAAAGTCACCGACGGGTCACGGCTTCTGTGAATTTTTATTTATTGCCCGTGACCCGCCGGTGACTTTTACTAAAAATAACCGAGACAAAATCTTAACCTTACTCTTAGCCCCGCCCTACACACAAAGCGGTGCCACTTTAGCTAATCCACAGTGATACACCCCCACCCCCACCAGCGGGGATGCACTTATACTGGTATGACGGTGCTTTATACTGGTCTAGTTATTCCTGGCAGGAAGGGGAATAAGCTCTGTGGCTATAAGGCACCTTTATACTGGTCTAATGGTGTCCCCACGAGGTGAGCACTGGATATTTCAGTAAAAACTCCCACCCCTAACTGCCATAGTTATCGCTGCACAAACCCTGCCTATACAGCAGGCCTGACCCCGCCTACCCCGTTGGTGCCTGCGACCGGCGTCCCACTGAACATGCACTGAGCCTTTTCAGAGAGATGGGCCTGTGGTGGTAATGCTGGCATACTGGGAGAGCTCCAGTGCCTGTGGGGCCGGGCAGCCTCCTGGAGACAGTGAAAAAGGCTGCAGGAGAAATTCAGATCAGGAGGAAGATCAAGGAACAACCAGTTACTCCTCAACCCTGGACACGGGACCTAGGGAGGAAAGCCCTCGGCCACACCATACCTCGCCAGTATCCTCTTGCCTACAGAACAGAAGCCCCTGCCGTTCAGATGTGCAGGACTCTGCCTGCAGCTATTAACGCGCCTCGGTTTCAGCTGCTGCCAAGACGAGGCTGGGGAGTGAGTTCGGGCTAAATGCAGCATTGGCTCTGGGCTGGAATGGAGATTCCTGGGGGAGCAGAGCATGCTGGCACGGATGGCACCAAGGGGCCCCTGTCCATCAGGGAGGGAATAGACATATACACTCCCAACGACTTCATTTGAGTAATGACCTTGTGCAGCTCCAGCTACTAGTATTACAATATATGGTAATCACTCATTAGCACATGTAAATGAGTACTGCACATTCAGGGATGTACTGGGGTAACTATTTTCGGATGGGTTCTCTGTGTCCAATGGCTTGTGTGTCCCAAACAGGACCCATGTACCCGCGGGACCTGGAGGCATCTTGAGGGTATAAAGAGCAGTGCTGTGTTCCAGGATGCAGTTCTAAAGGCAACTCGGAGACGCACATAGGCAGCCATAGCTCCAGCGGGGGCTGGTGGGTGTGGGACTAGCTGCAGGGCTGTCCCAGATTAGCAGGCACTGTGCTGATCCCAGCTCTCTACATCGCCCCACCCCCAAGTGAGCAACAAGCCACAGGTGGTGGCACGTTTCTGGAGATGGGATGCTGGGTGTCTTCCCATCTATTACCCTAGTGCTGTGGCATGTGGCCAAGGGGCTCTAGAGTTTATCTGCTCCCCGTCATGGCTTGTCCTGCATGCGGAGCTGCACCCGCGGAGATGGGAGCTGCACCCGTACCATCGTCCTCCCGGGGGCATCATGGCGGCAAACGTGCACATACACAAAGGTGCGGGAACTAAGGGTGCAGGGGGTGCTGCAGCACCCCCAAGTTTTACGTGGGGTCCCGGCTGCTGGCCCCAGGCCTGGGGTCCCGATTGTCGGCTCGCGCCTCTGCTCCTGGCCCCATGCCCACCCCCAGCTGTGGCCCCAGCCTTGGCCCCCTTGGCCCTGTCTGAGTCCTCCCTTCCCGGAGACACAGCCCTGCTCCCGGCCCCAGCTCAAGGGAGGGGGTGGCAGACAGGGGTAAGGGGGCTGGCTTTCAGCACCTCCACTATTTTTTTTTTTTTTTGCAACTATGTTTCACAATTGACTCATATTTAGTTTGTGATCCATTATACCCCCAGATCCTTTTCTTCAGTGCTCCTTCCCAGGCAGACACGTCTCGTTTTGTATTTGTGCAGTTGATTATTCCCTCCTATGCGTAGTAATTTGTACTTCTCCTTATGTAATTTCATCCTATTTATTTCAGACCATTTCTCCAGTTTGCCAAGCTCATTTGGAATTCTAATCCTGTCCTCCAAACCGCTTGTAACCCCTCTCAGCCTGGTATCATCAAAAATTGTATAAGTGTACTCTCGCCGTCATTATCCAAACCATTTATGGAGATATTGCTTAGAACCAGATCCAGAAAAGTTCCCCCAATATGCCCTTCCAGCTTGACTCAGAGACAACTATTCTCTGAGTATGGTTTTCCAACCCAGTTGTGCACCCACTTTATAGTAGGTTCGTCTAGGCTATATTCACTAGTTTGCTTATGAGAAGTTCATGTGAAACAGTACCAAAAGCCTTACTAAATGCATGATGATGATTTTCTCAGGTCAGACAGGAAGGACCCCTGTCTGACCTGAGATCCCTCTGTGACATAAAGGCCCTTGTGAAAGAAGAGGAAAGAGCAATTGTTCATGGGGCTGCCAAGGTGGCCTCAAAATGTATTAGGCAGCAGAGAATTAGGTCCTGAAAGTTCCCTGAACCGGCAAACACACTTACTGTAACTAGTGATGCGTGAATGCATAAGACTCAGTGAACAGCTGGAGACTGAGGGAAACTATCCCTGTGATTGCTCAGCATACAGCATCCAAATCTCTTGCTTAAATCAAAAGCACATTTTTCCAAACAATGCTAGTCCTTGACGGGAGTTCAATGCTCCAGGCTAGCACTAAGTTTAATATAGTCTGCTCCAGAGCTAAGGTTGCACTAGGATTTTCCTTTTAAATGACCCAGTGTAGTCTTCTAGTTCTGTTCTGTCTTGAATAATTTTAACTGTATGTGAGATGATTATCCTTAGCATGTTTGTACTGTAGAATATACTCTTGGCTGAAAAGTTAAGTACCTGTTATGTGACAGTGTATCAACAAATGCTGTTTTCCAACTTTTCAGACTGTATTTTGAAACCCTTTGGATTAAAAACTCCATAGCATGTAAATTCATCAGAATTCACATTATGTAGTAAACGAGACTATTGTCTAGGGCAACAGCAACATAGCCATGGAACAAAAAGTAAAGAACAGTTAATATCACTGAGAGACATTCAGGCTTCCCAGGGCATCAGTTCTGAGGAGAGAGGGTTTGGGTCATAAGAGTTCATGACACATAGCAAAGGCACCTCTATGATAACTGTCTAAAATTCTTCATTGCCAGAACAAGTCTACATAACAGAGGGGCTTAGCAAGGCAGAGTGTACAGTGCTCGTCTTTGTTTACAAAGTCCCAGAACATAATACTATGCAAACATGATTATTTAGTTGCCCCTGGTTTCTGGGTGGAAACAAGGCATATATATTTTTAACACTGAAAGTAATTAATCATTGGAACAACTTACTGGGGAATGTAGTGCATTCTCTACCACTGGCAATTTTTAAATCAAGACTGGATTTTTTCTAAAGGATCTGCCATAGGAATTGCTGGCTGTGATTGAATAAAGTTGATTTGTTCAGGGGCTGAACAGTATGTGTCTGAGATTACAGCTACGAAAGTACAGAATTTATCCAAAACAAAATCTACACCCGTAAATTATACACTATGATAAAAACAAAATAACTTGTAGCCTACCCTCATGATCTGCATAGCTATCACTCAGTCTTGTCATAAATCAGTGGCATCTCCACATATCATAACATCACAACTAACCACAGTTTTATTATATGAAGATTTATTATCTTAAACTCACACATAAAAACACTAGAACTGGACACAGCATTCAAGCAGTGGACACACCAGTGCAAAATACAGAGGAAAAATAATCTCTCTACTCCAGTGGTTCCCAAACTTGTTCCGCCGCCTGTGCAGGGAAAGCCCCTGGTGGGCCGGGCCGGTTTGTGTACCTGCCGCATCCGCAGGTTCGGCCGATCGCGGCTCCCAGTGGCCGCGGTTCGCTGCTCCGGGCCAATGGGGGCTGCGGGAAGCGGCGCAGGCCGAGGGACATACTGGCTGCCGCTTCTAGCAGCTCCCATTGACCCGGAGCAGCGAACCGCGGCCACTGGGAGCTGTGATCAGCTGAACCTGCGGACGCGGCACGTACACAAACCGGCCCGGCCCGCCAGGGGCTTTCCCTGCACAAGCGGCGGAACAAGTTTGGGAACCACTGCTCTACTCCAACTTGAATCCCCCGCTTATGCATCCCAGCACTGCACGAGCTCTTTTGGCCACAGCATCGCACTCTTAGCTCATGATTATCCAGCACAATCCCCAAATCTTTTTCAGAATCACTGCTTCCCAGGACAGAGTCCCTCATCCTACCAGTGTGGGCTACACTCTTTATTCCTAAAGGTAAAACATTTTCATCTAGACATATTAAAACACATATTGTTTGCTTGTGATCAGTTTACTAAGTGATCCAGATTGGTCTGTATTCATTATTTACCACTCCCCCAATTTTTGGGTCATCTGCAAACTTCATCAGTGATGATTTTATGTTTTCTTCCAGGTCACTGATAAAAATGTTAAATAGCACAAGGACCCCCCTGGAACCACTCCCACTCAATAATGAATCTATGTTTACAATTCAATTTTGAGACATATCAATCAGACAATTTTTAATCTAGCCAGTTATTCTAGTCATCCCATTTACCTTTTTTAAAAATTGGCACAACATGAGCTTTCTTCTACTGGAACTTCCCCAGTGGTCCAAGACTTATCGAAAATCAAAATTAATGGTCCCACCAGTTCCTCGGCTGGCTCTTTTAATACTCTTGGATGCAAGTTATCTTGATCTGCTCATGTAAGCCAGTGGTCTGAAGGAGCTTTCTGCTGCCATATATTGATGAACTGGAGGCAACGACCTCATGAGCAGACTTTATTTGCATAGACACATCTATTTCGCCCAGGTGACCAACAGACACATCTGCTTTGCCAAGTTTTGGATTAAAATGCACTTAAGTCTTGGATGCAGGGGTAATGAAATTTTGTTATCCTTACTGCTTGACTAAAGGGCAGCAGGATAGAATTGATATGCCCTAGTTGAGCGATCACCATAACATAACCTCACTCGCTAAACGTGGGGGCAGCAATTCAAGTGAAAGTCAGAGGGGACGGGGAAGGGGTTCCTCCTCTGCACTGAGGATGATATGTAAGAGACCTAGATACCCTTTGACCCTCCCTCTCCAGCGTTTAAAGACAGATCAGTGGCTTCAACTGAGTGTCTTGTCTCTTCTTGGTGATCAGTAGGTCTAGGGGGCTCAGCCTTAGCCCTGGTGGTGTGGACAGCGCTGTGGTGAAAACAATGAAGCGGAGGCAGCGATGAAGTGTTTAAGACCCAGAGAAATCACTATAGCTGAAATGACTGAGAACCTGGCGAGGTGGTGGCACCTCGGATCATGGCATCGTGGATAACGGCAGTGTGGTGAGAGACGCAGCAGCGGTGCCCTGTGAGCTATGACGGTTAATAGCTGAGCTAGGTGGTTATGACACTGTAGGACCAGACCGGACCAGAGGATGCAGCAGAACACCAGTAAAATCAATGGTGGCAAGTGGCAGCAGTGGAGGTATCACTCCCTCCCTCCCACTCCCCACCCTCCTCCCAGGGGCTGGAGGTGAACCTGCCTGAATGCACCCTTGCACTCTGGGACTTCACTGACCTTGGACAACAAACCAGGAGTGGGGTGCACCAGAGAGAAACAGGAGGTGGTGTACTGAAGGGACACTTGTCTATTGTGCTTCACACTGCAAGCTGAGGCAAAGGACACCGCCCAAGATATTCAGGGTGTGGCGTTTTACTTATTGTTTGCGTACTTTCGAATCACTGTTGTGGTGTTTCCCCAAATTAATGCTGTGTTTCCTCTCCCCCTAATAAAAGTTTTCTTTGTTATACACAGCCAGAGGCCTAGTCTACACCTAAAAATTAGATCAACCTTACTATATTACTCTGGGCTATGAAAAAGTTTGCATCCCAAGTGACGTACTTATCTCAACTTAGCCTCCACTATAGGTGCAGCTAAGTCAATGGAAGAATTCTTCTGAAGACCTATCTACCACTTCTTAGAGAGGTGGATTAACTACTTTGATGGAAAAACCCACTCCAGGAAGTGTCTACACTACAGTATAGGAAGTGTCTGCACTACGCTGGAGTGTAGACATAGCCTCAGTGTTTGAGAGTGGGGAAGTACTGGCTCCTAGAGGCACCCCAATGGGTGGTGTTTAGTTTTCCCAGGTTTCTGGGTAGAAATGAGGCATATATTTTTAACACTGAAAGTAATTAACCATCGGAACAACTTACCAAGGGACGTAGTGGATTCTCTATCACTGGCAATTTTTAAATCAAGACTGGATTTTTTTTCTAAAGGATCGGCTGTAGGAATTGCTGACTGTGATTGAATAGGGTTGATTTGCTAAGAGACTGAACGGTGTGTGTCTGAGATTTCAGCTCCACGTGAAGCTGGGGGTGTGATTCCAGCTTGTGCTAGCTCGACTCGGACTAGCGACTAAAAATAGTTGTGTAGCTGCAGTAGCATGGCCAGCAGCCGCAGCGACATGGGCTAGCGGCCCTGAGTACAAACCCATCCAGATCCCTCGGGTACATACTCAGGGCAGAGAGCCCGGGCTGCCACTCGCTGCTCAGGGGGCCCTGGCTCCTGGTGAAATTTTGCACACTCCCAGTTAGGGCTGGACATTAACGGGTCCAAAAATAAATGATCAATTATCAGTCACATATTGTCAAACAATGTCAAAAATAGCCCAATATTTTAAAGCACAAACTTATTAGAACAGTAACAAAAGACTTTCTGGTTTCCAATAGACTTAGCCGTAGATACTTATGGTTAATTTATAAAACACAAGCTACTTCATGGAGTTACTTTACTCAGAAAAATGTGAAACCCAATGAAATTAAATTCTAAAAAATGAAAGAATAATTATTCCTACCTCTGTTAGTGATGCTAGGTTAGCATTTAAATGGGAATGTTAGTCAAAACCGAACAATTACAAAAAGAAAAGACAAATGAAATTACACAGACATAAAACTATCACCTAGCAGCTATAAAAGAAAAAAAAGGCATTTTTAAATGCGGCAGCCAATTTTGAAAGCAGCCTCATAGATGTGCATCTAGTCTTGTGCCGGGGGAGGAGGTTTAATGACTGGGAATCCTCCTCTCCCTCCCTCCCTCCCTCCCTCTCTTCTGAGGCAATTTTTGTATGTTTGTCTAGTCAGTTTAACTTGTAAGCTCTACATGTCAAGGACCATGTCTTTGAACTTGTTTAATGTACTTTGCAAACCACCGTGTACACTGATGCCTGATAGTCTAATAAAGATATGCATACATACAGTGTTCTTTCTAGAAGATTCCAGCTGATTTAGAGGCTCAACTTTCAATTAATTCACCTCGTTCCCAAGAGGTGGCATTAATGTGGTAAAGTGACTGATCAAGACATTTAAGTAAGCTTGCTAACAGATGGCATCATGATGCAAATCAAAACTGGGCATGCTTGCTAGAATATATGACAATATTTGACGGCGGTCAAACAATAGGTGGTCAATTGACATATTGTTATTATTTGACTGGTCAACTGACTGGCTTGCCAAGCCGAAACCTAATAAAAAATAAATTACTTTTGAGCAAAGATGAGGCCTGGAGAATTTCAATGCAAAACAGGAATATTTTAGAAAGTTCAGAGCATATGACAACATGATTAACAAGGGAAACTGTCATAACCTTAACAATAGGGGTTGCTACTGGCAAACACTATTGTTTAGGTTAACAAAATGTGTTGTTAATGACAATTTTCTGCACACTTACACCTCTGGTTTTTATACTGATGGATTTGATCCCTAGGCAGGGTTGGTGTCTAGACACCAACTTGAGGGGTGCACTAGAAACGTCTTGAGGTGAAGGGGAGGCAGGTGAGTAGGCACAGTAGATAGATGTATGAATCTCCAGGTAGAAGTGGTGAATGGGCAGAGGCAGGATACATGCACAAACACACAGAGGGGACCAGCCTTCACTTTCCAAGGCCAGTTTGGAGAGAGGGACTATTTCTCCTGCTCCTCCACACTGTCTGTGCAAATGATTCTTCTCAAGCTCCATTTCTCACACATCACACTCACTTCTGGCCTAGAAATTCTCCAGAACCATCCAAGACAAGCACGATTGATTGGAAACTTAGTTGCTGTACCGTTTGGGTATTTGGGGCATATCCATAGCTGAGGATCTTCCAGTAGCTTCTCTGTGGACACTACTGAATACTTTCAGAAAATCAAGAAAATTAAAGATTATCTTCTGTTCTGCTTTCAGAGGAGCAGCCGTGTTAGTCTGTATCCGCAAAAAGAACAGGAGTACTTGTGGCACCTTAGAGACTAACAAATTTATTTGAGCATAAGCTTTCGTGGGCTACAGCCCACTTCATCAGATGCATAGAATGGAACATATAGTAAGAAGATATATATACATACAGAGAAGATGCCATACCAGCTCTAAGAGGCTAATTAATTAAGATGACCTATTATCAGCAGGAAAAAAAACTTTTGTAATGATAATCAAGATGGTCAATTACAGACAGTTGACAAGAGGTTAGTTATCATAAGGAAATAGATTCAAGTAGTCAGAGGGGTAGCCGTGTTAGTCTGAATCTGTAAAAAGCAGTAAGGTTCTTACCCACGAAAGCTTATGCTCCCAATACTTCTGTTAGTCTCAAAGGTGCCACAGGACCCTCTGTTGCTTTTTACTGATTCAAGTAGTGTAATGACTCAGCCATTCCCAGTCGCTATTCAAGCCAGAGTTAATGGTATCTAATTTGCAAATCAATTCAAGCTCAGCAGTTTCTCGCTGGAGTCTGTTTTTGAAGTCTTTCTGTTGCAAAATTGCCACCTTCAGGTCTGTTACTGGACAGTCTCTACGCAAAAGAATAAATGGACACAAATCTGACATCAGGAATCATAACACTCAAAAACCAGTAGGAGAACACTCCAACCTCTCTGGCCACTCACAAGTACTCCTGTTCTTCTGTTTTGCTGGTTATTCTAAGCCTTCTCCAGGTGAATTTCTGGGCTGACCATAACCTACCAGATCGAAATCCAACCTGTTCTTACCTGCGTACTTTCTCAACAGCAGTTTTCATACTATTCAAAGTGATAACACATCACACTTGTTTACAGACACAGGACAGGAGTGTCACCCCTCTCCAGTTATCACAAATAAGTTGGTCCCCGTTTATAGGGATTTTATAGATGACACAATCTCTAGTCTTTGGGACAGATCTCCTTTACCCAAACCATTCTGTGCAACCTGCTCATGTAATTCACCATCACTTCCTCTCCAGCTTTTAACATTTCAGCATCTATCCTATCATAGCCTGGTGCTTTACCACTGTTCAGTTGGCTTATAGCCTCAGTTACTTCCTCAAAGGCGATTCACTGCTGGATCTACTGACTTTCTAGTCTCGTACATACCCTCCACCTAGCGTAGTGTTACCTTTTTTAGTTTAGATTGTCCCAATAACAAGATAGTAGTCACTTCCGACATCAGCATTCATATCCTCTCTTACATCTAACAGTGATCTTCTAATGGCCAACTAATGGCAACATGATCAAGTGGTTTCTGAGTGAAGCTATCATTTGATCTCCATGGCAGTCTGTCTTTCCTTGTGTGGAAACAGTGTACCCCACAATGCAAAAAATGAGGCTGCAGAGTTCCACAAAATGTTCTCCATTGTCAGTCTGTCCTGGGATGTCATGTATGCCCATAATATGCTCATGTCCAATATTATCACCAACCTTTGCATTTAGATCTCCCAAGAGGATAACAATGTTATATTTACCAATCTTGCCAAGGACATTCTGAAATCTTTGAAACAGTTTTGACCTGTTCATCATTATCCTCTGTTGGCGAATAACACTAAATAACCATGATTTCTGCATGGTTCATCACAAAGCGAGAAGTCAGTATTCTTGAATTTACAGGTTCCTGTTCCTTCAGTGCTTTAGCAGCTTCCTTGCTCAATAATAAGCCTACACCTTCCTAGTGTTTGTCATCCTCTCTTCAAGAATATAAAACCATCACACATTCCGGCGATAATTTGCCTCATCCAATCCATCTCATCTCTTTCAGTTCAAATATACTTAGACTAAAGATTTTCACTTCTCCAATAATCTAGGCTCCAAAGTGATCTAACATTCCAACACCCAATTCATGCCTTAACATTAGCTGTGAAGACACCCTGTTTCAGATTAAGAACTTCCTTGTGGCTTTGATTGTCCATCATCATCATATCGGCTGGATTTGCTGGTTGGCCAGTACTGTCTTGTCTCGTGCCCAGCAGGTCATGATTCTCTACCACTGATTACTGTATTTGCAAATCTGTGACAGATTTGTCTTATCTCGGGGTTATTTCTGTAACAGAAAGCATTTTTTTGCATAGACAGGTTTTAGCCTGACTTGCAGCCCCCTACGCAGGGGATTGGTGAACACTACAGAATTCCAGCAAAGACTGTTAATTCAATTATACCTCTGTGTGACTAATCTGTATGCAGTGTCAGGCAGAGAATGGAAACACTGACTGTAACTGGCATAAGCAAAGTAGTATACCATCCCTACTTCTCTTCTGCACTGTCACAGACTTTGGAATGAGAAGAGTGACCGCTGCTCCTGAGGACACTGGAATTGTTTGGGCAAGAGATAAGCTACAAAACATTGTGCGGATGATATAGTCATTGGATACCAACTTGGATGGAAGGAAAAAACTCGTTATGAGCATGAAAGCAGAAGCTGCTAACGTGGGAGATTGTATCAGTATACAGAAGGCCAAGACCAAGTATGGGTAATAAGCAGGAAGAACTGGAAGTGCTAATAAATAAATACAACTATGACATTGTTGGCATCATTGAAACTTGGTGGGATAATACACATGATTGGAATGTTGGTGTGGATGGGTACAGCTTGCTCAGGAAGGATAGACAGGGGGAAAAGGGAGGAGGTGTTGCCTTATATATTAAAAATGTACACACTTGGACTGAGGTAGAGATGGACATAGGAGACGGAAGTGTTGAGAGTCTCTGGGTTAGGCTAAAAGGGGCAAAAAACAAGGGTGATGTCATGCTAGGAGTCTACTACAGGCCACCTAACTAGGTGGAAGAGGCTTTTTTTAAACAACTAACAAAATCATCCAAAGCCCAAGATTTGGTGGTGATGGGGGACTTCAACTATCCGGATATATGTTGGGAAAATAACACAGCGGGGCACAGACTAGCCAACAAATTCTTGGACTGCATTGGAGACAACTTTTTATTTCAGAAGGTTGAAAAAGCTACTGGGGGGAAGCTGTTCTAGACTTGATTTTAACAAATAGGGAGGAACTCATTGAGAATGTGAAAGTAGAAGGCAGCTTGGGTGAAAGTGATCATGAAATCATGGAGTTTGCAATTCTAAGGAAAGATAGAAGGGAGAACAGCAAAATAGAGACAATGGATTTCAGGAAGGCAGATTTTGGGAAGCTCAGAGAGCTGATAGGTAAGGTCCCATGGGAATCAAGACTGAGGGGAAAAACAACTGAGGAGAGTTGGCAGTTTTTCAAAGGGATACTATTAAGGGCCCAAAAGCAAGCTATTCCGCTGGTTAGGAAAGATAGAAAATGTGGCAAAAGACCACCTTGGCTTAACCACAAGATCTTGCATGATCTAAAAAATAAAAAGGAGTCATATAAAAAATGGAAACTAGGACAGATTACAAAGGATAAATATAGGCAAACAACACAGGAATGCAGGGGCAAGATTAGAAAGGCAAAGGCACAAAATGAGCTCAAACTAGTTACAGGAATAAAGGGAAACAAGAAGACTTTTTATCAATACATTAGAAGCGAGAGGAAGACCAAAGACAGGGTAGGCCCACTGCTCAGTGAAGAGGGAGAAACAGTAACAGGAAACTTGGAAATGGCAGAGATGCTTAATGACTTCTTTGTTTCGGTCTTCACCGAGAAGTCTGAAGGAATGCCTAACATAGTGAATGCTAATGGGAAGGGGGTAGGTTTAGCAGATAAAATAAAAAAAGAACAAGTTAAAAATCACTTAGAAAAATTAGATGCCTGCAAGTCACCAGGGCCTGATGAAATGCATCCTAGAATACTCAAGGAGCTAATAGAGGAGGTATCTGAGCCTCTAGCTATTATCTTTGGAAAATCATGGGAGACGGGAGAGATTCCAGAAGACTGGAAAAAGGCAAATATAGTGCCCATCTATAAAAAGGGAAATAAAAACAACCCAGGAAACTACAGACCAGTTAGTTTAACTTCTGTGCCAGGGAAGATAATGGAGCAAGTAATTAAGGAAATCATCTGCAAACACTTGGAAGGTGGTAAGGTGATAGGGAATAGCCAGCATGGATTTGTAAAGAACAAATCGTGTCAAACCAATCTGATAGCTTTCTTTGTTAGGATAACGAGTCTTGTGGATAAGGGAGAAGCTGTGGATGTGGTATACCTAGACTTTAGTAAGGCATTTGATACGGTCTCGCATGATATTCTTATCAATAAACTAGGCAAATACAACTTAGATAGGGCTACTATAAGGTGGGTGCATAACTGGCTAGATAACCATACTCAGAGAGTTGTTATTAATGGTTCCCAATCCTGCTGGAAAGGCGTAACGAGTGGGGTTCCGCAGGAGTCTGTTTTGGGACCGGCTCTGTTCAATATCTTCATTAACGACTTAGATATTGGCATAGAAAATACGCTTATTAAGTTTGCAGATGATACCAAACTGGGAGGGATTGCAACTGCTTTGGAGGACAGGGTCATAATTCAAAATGATCTGGACAAATTGGAGAAATGGTCTGAGGTAAACAGGATGAAGTTTAACAAAGACAAATGCAAAGTGCTCCACTTAGGAAGGAAAAATCAGTTTCACACATACAGAATGGGAAGAGACTGTCTAGGAAGGAGTACGGCAGAAAGGGATCTAGGGGTTATAGTGGACCACAAGCTAAATATGAGTCAACAGTGTGATGCTGTTGCAAAAAAAGCAAACATGATTCTGGGATGCATTAACAGGTGTGTTGTGAGCAAGACACGAGAAGTCATTCTTCTGCTCTACTCTGCGCTGGTTAGGCCTCAGCTGGAGTATTATGTCCAGTTCTGGGCACCGCATTTCAAGAAAGATGTGGAGAAATTGGAGAGGGTCCAGAGAAGAGCAACAAGAATGATTAAAGGTCTTGAGAACATGACCTATGAAGGAAGGCTGAAAGAATTGGGTTTGTTTAGTTTGGAAAAGAGAAGACTGAGAGGGGACATGATAGCAGTTTTCAGGTATTTAAAAGGGTGTCATAAGGAGGAGGGAGAGAACTTGTTCACCTTAGTCTCTAAGGATAGAACAAGAAGTAATGGGCTTAAACTGCAGCAAGGGAGGTTTAGGTTAGACATTAGGAAAAAGTTCCTAACTGTCAGGGTGGTTAAACACTGGAATAAATTGCCTAGGGAGGTTGTGGAATCTCCATCTCTGGAGATATTTAAGAGTAGGTTAGATAAATGTCTATCAGGGATGGTCTAGACAGCATTTGGTCCTGCCATGAGGGCAGGGGACTGGACTCGATGACCTCTCAAGGTCCTTTCCATCCTAGAATCTATGAATCTACGAAACAGGAGAGAATAATGGCAACACTGACAGAGGTGTGATTGATGGAGAAGAATATGGAAGAGTTTATGACTTTGTCTATCTTGGAAGTACAATATCTGCTAATGGCCAGCTCACTAAGGAAGTGAAGGCAAGAATTGGTAAAGCCAGTAGATCATTGTCCTATTTGTCAAACATCTGGAAGACTAAGAAGATACATCTATACCAGCGGTCAGCAACCTTGCAGAAGTGGTGTGCCGAGTCTTCATTTATTCATTCTAATTTAAGGTTTCGTGCGCCAGTCATACATTTTAATGTTTTTAGAAGGTCTCTGTCTATAAGTCTATAATATATAACTAAACTATTGTTGTAAGTAAAGTAAATAAGGTTTTTTTAATGTTTAAGAAGCTTTATTTAAAATTAAATTAAAATGCAGAGCCCCCCGGACCGATGGCCAGGACCCAGGCAACGTGAGTGCCCCTGAAAATCAGCTCACGTGCCGCCTTCGGCAAGTGTGCCATAGGTTGCCTACCCCGATTTACACACTAAAATGAGATTGCACAACGCTATTATCCTTCCAGCACTGCTGCATGCCTCCGAAATATGGCTGATCGTGGAAACGCACAACAGGAAGCTACATGCATTCTGCCAGCGTTGTTTAAGAAGAATCTTGGGAATTCATTGGCGAGATCATGTAACCAATGTGGAAGTGCTGCACCAATCACATGGAGCAGCAGACTGTGGACTCAATAATTGGACAGAGACGGGACAGTGGTTTGGCCATGTCATCAGACTACCCCATGGCAGAAGCACACCTTATATTGGATTCCCCTTGGAAGGCAGAGAAGGTGTAGAGGACCTATTGAGGGATGATTGAAAAGAATGCTGCCATCATGGGAACAGCTTACAATGAAGTCAAACATAGGGTTACCATATTTTAATTTTTAAAAAGGACCAACTCCGCCCCTTCCCCGCCCCCAGTCCCGCCCCAACTCTGCCCCCTCCCCTCAATGCTCCGCCCCCTGCTCCTCCCCCTCCCCTGCTTCCCCCAAATCAAATGTTCGCGGGAAGCCTGAAACAGGGAGGCAGCAGGTAAGCTGGGGCTGGGGCGGGGTGCGGCACAGCCCAGTCCGGCCCCCCTGGCCAAGCAGCTCCGTCTGGCGGGCGGCTAGCCAGCCCAGGCCAAGAGGCTCTGGCCCCGGCGTCTCCCGCTCGGCTCGGCTCGGCTCCGGCCCTGGGGCGCCAGCCCCCAGCCAAGTGCCCGCGTCCCCGGCCCCGGCCGAGCACCGCACCCCCGGCCGAGCACCGTGCCGGCCCCAGCCCCCGGCCCAGCACCCCCGGCCCCTGGCCGAGCACTGCGCCGTCCCCGGCCCCAGCTGAGCACCGCCGGCCCCGCACCGCCGAGCCCAGCCCCAGCGGCCCTGGCCGAGCACCGCCGGGCCCTTCCTATTTTCCCGGACATGTCTGGCTTTTGGGGATTTCCTCCCGGACGGGGATTTGAGGCCCAAAAAGTCGGACATGTCCGGGAAAATCCAGACGTATGGTAACCCTAGCCAAACATCTTGCTCTGGACAGACAGCGGTGAGGGAAAATGGGGTGCTTCATCTGCCACAAGGCACAGGAAATTCTAGGTCTAAGTATAGCTGAGGCACGAGCATGTCCCATTGAATGTGGGCCATCCAGCCTCACGTTTCCACTAAGCAAGAGACTGTGCAAATCCAGTGGGCCCCTGACTGAATGGCAGCTCCAAATCCCCATGTGCCAGCAGGAGAGAACTGTGCTTTGGGCCCAGCTGGATGCCCCAGTACAATCAGGAAAACTTTCACCACCCAGAGTTACAAGCTGGTGAAAATAGCTCTTTCTTCCAAAAAATGTGAGAGGCGGTTACAGCTTTATTGTGAAATATGAGCCATCTGCATTTTAGCTACCAACCGAAACACACAGCGCAAAGGTTCAAGCTGCAAGGAGGGGTGGGAAGAGAGGGAGAGAGAGAGAGTTAAGTAACTGGAAAAGGCCCGACCTGCCCAGCTCAGGGTCTATTCACCAGAGGGAACCACTGAACTCTGAATATTTCTAACTCCATTTAGCCAGCTGGGCTGCAGCTTTCCGCCAGAACACGATATGTTCAAACTTGAGGAACTCCTCCCTACACCCTGCCTTTGTCACTGCGGTTCCCATGGCAACTCCAGACAGACCAGATGGAAACAAAGCTGTTTTCTAGGCAAATCTGTCCTCTTGGATTCCTCTGCTCTCCCCCACTCTCTCGGCCCCACTCCTTGCTCCAATGCATTCCCTAAGGGCTGCTCGGCTGGCATGAGGCCCGGACTCTGCCTGGAGACAGGCCAAACATTGAATACAATGTAGTAAAACCACAACATATAGCAGCTCTCCGGCTCAGGAAACAGGGCCCATGTAGTCCCAGGGAGAAGCCAAGCCAGTCTGCACTCTAGCATTGCAACACAGAACCGACTGGCGGCGTCTTGTTTAACTCACAGGCCTAGCCATGCATCTGTGTGGAAATATATAGCACAGACAGCACTGGGATTTTTTCCCCCTCTTGCTTTTTAAAGGTGTGCTGTAATGCAGGGGTTCTCATAACACATTTTTGGTGGTCTCAGAGTGCAGCCACCAACTCTAGGTCGTGGCCGCTTTGACAATTTTTCCTAAAATACTTAAGTAACGTTCGAAAAAACGAATAAATATGCACATATACATGTCCAAATCATTGTCATTTATTTATGTAGGGTTTTTGGGCAATAATAAAAATAATGTACAGTTGTTTCCATTCTTTACTGGACCTAAACAGATTAGAAACACAAATAAGGTGCTTTGCACGTTCTTGTCTTTTTTGTTGTTTTTCGTCTGCCTTTTTTTTTTTTTTTTTTTTTAAGACTCGCTGGCTAGTAAGTCTGCTGCTGTGAAAAGTGACACGTGTATGTTAATATCATTTTTCACAGCCTCCCGGCTAGCTACTAAGGCTACGTCTACAGTACAGACCTTACCACTGTCAAGTCTCCCGTAGAGCCGCTCTATGCCGGTGGGAGAAGCTCTCCCACTGGCATAATTACACCACCCCCAACGAGCGGCAGTAGCTCTGTCGGCAGGAGAGCGTCTCCCACTAACATACCGCTGTCCACACCAGTGCTTCTGTCTGCGAAATTTTTGTCACTCGGGGGTGTTTTGTTCACACCCCGACCGACAAAAGTGCTAGTGTAGACTAGGGTGACCAGATGTCCCGATTTTATAGGGACAGTCCCGATTTTGGGGTCTTTTTCTTATATAGGCTCCTATTACCCCCCACCCCCGTCCCAATTTTTTACACTTGCTGTCTGGTCACCCTAGTGTAGACATAGCCTTAGTCTGCTGTGAAAAGTGATATTAACAAACATACAAATATCACTTTTCACAGCAGACTTACTCAGCCCTGGCATGTCAGGGTATGAATTAAGCCCTGAATAGTGAGGTGGGTAGAGAGGCAGCAGGGCCAGGGGTCATAGGGGGAGAATGAAGGGGGTCTGGAGAAGGCAGCAGGGGCCAGGGCGACAGGGAGGGAGCTGGCCAGGGACTGGACCTGGAGCCCACCGCTGTGCATCTAGGGGACAGAGCCCGAAGCCTTGAGCTCGGAGACAGATCCCAGAGCCTGGAGACGGAGCCTGAAGCCCTGCAGATGGAGCCTGCCGCCTGCCACCCCAGGGCTGAAGCCTGACTCCACCCCCGACCCCCGGGAAGGTGGGGAACTCAGTAGCTGCTTGCTCCTCCGGTGTTTGGGTCTCAGAGGGGACGAGGGTCAAACCCTGCTGGTGGCCCCAAGGGAGGGACTACTGCTTTCCCCCAACCCGCAATCATCACCCAGGTGGCCGTGGCCACAAGAAAAGCCCTAACTCAGTGGTTCTCAAACTTTTGTACTGGTGACCCCTTTCACACAGCAAGTCTCTGAGTGCGACCCCCCTCATAAATTAAAAACACTTTTTATATATTTAACACCATTATAAATGCTGGAGGCAAAGCAGCGTTTGGGTTGGAGGCTGACAGTTTGGGACCCCCCCATGTAATAACCACATGACCCCAAGGGGTCCCGACCCCCAGTTTGAGAACCTCTGCCCTAACTGACCTGTTCTCAGCCTTCAGCCCATGGGTGGCAAGCATGGGGCATGGTGATTGGCAATCGGAATAAGGACCCTTTGTAAATGCTGAATACCTGGACAAATGTGGCGGACTACGACCATTGGGGATTCCCAGGAGCTATACTAGGTCTCAAATGTGAAAACAGCTAGTGTGTGTGTGTAATACAGCTCTAATGGAATTTAGAGCATGGCCTTTTCTACCGCAACCATTCAAAATGGACTTTATATGCTAATTCCGCCATTCTAATAGGACAAGCGTAGGCAACTGGTTTAAGAGGCCAGGGGAGGCTAAGCCGGCCTGTTGCCGCGCGCTGCCACTGAAAGGATGGGCAGCTCACCCGTAGCCCCACCCGCGCTCCACCCGGAGGCCCTGCTCCCGCTCATCCTCTTCCCCTGAGGCTCTGCCTCTTTCCGGCCCCACTCCTCCTGCCTGGGAGCCTCATGGGAGGGGGTGAAGAGACACGCGTGAGTGTGAGCAGCCGGCCGGCGGGGAGCTGGGGCGAAGAGACGCATGCAGCAGACGGCAGGGCCTTGGAGACAGGGCTGAGTGGGGCCAGGGGTGGAGTGTGGGCGAGGCTTCCAGGGGAGGAGCCATGGTCCAGGTGCACACAGCCTCCCCAAATGGAGCAGTCACACACCGCCCGTGAGAACAAGGGCTTATCCTCACTCAAGAGAAACCCAACAATTATAACAATATGAGAGGGAAACGGTGCCAGGTGGCACTGTGCCTATGGCTTCACCAGTGATGTTGGAGCACGTTGTCTTGACTACAGTAACTCCTCGCTTAAAGTTGTAGTTCTGTTCCTGAAAAATGCGACTTTAAGCGAAACTATGTTAAGTGAATCCAATTTCCCCATAAGAATTAATGTAAATGGGGGGGGGGGTTAGGTTCCAGGGAAATTTTTTTCACCAGACAAAAGACTATTTTTTATATATATACATACATATATATACACACACACACACACACTATAAGTTTTAAACAAACAATGTAATACCGGTACACAGTGCTGATGATTGTGAAGCTTGGTTGAGGTGGAGGAGTCAGAGGGTGGGATATTTCCCTTACTGCTAAAAGATGAACTAGCAATTGGCTGAGCCCTCACGGGTTAACTCTCTCACTCTGTGAGGCAGCAGGAATGGAGGGAGATATGCGCATTTCCCTTAAGTACACTGCCTTGTTAATTAGATCAGCTTGCTGATACCACAGCTGCTGCAAGCTCCCTCTGCCCTGAGCCCTGCTCTATGGAAGATGGGGTAAGCGGGGTGCAGGAGCAGGGGGGAGGGAGACACTCTGACATTAGCCCCCCCTCTTCCTTCCCTCCCCCCTGGCACAGCAAGCAGGAGTCTCAGGGAGCAGCTCCAAGGCAGAGGGCAGGAGCAGCACATGGCAGGGAGGGGAGGGACACTAGGGTTACCATATTTTGAGTGTCCAAAAAGAGGACACTCCACGGGACCCCGGCCCTGCCCCCAGCCCCCGCCCCAACTCCACCCCTTCCCCAAAGTCCCCGCCCCAACTCCGCCCCCTCCCCTCTTCCCGCGAACATTTGATTCGCGGGAAGCCTGAAGCAGGCAGCAGGTAAGCTGGGGGGGGGAGGAGGCGCGGCCCAGTCTGGCCTAACTGAGCGGCTCCCTCCGGTGGCCGGCCCGGCCCCAGTGTCTCCAGCCTGGCTCGGCTCAGGCCCTGGGGTGCCGGCCCCCGGCCGAGCACCCCCGGCCCAGCACTGCCAGCCCCCAGCCCGGCCCGGCCCCGGGCCCTGGCCCCGCACCGCTGGCCCCAGGCCAGCCCCTGGCTGAGCACCCCTGGCCCAGCACCGCCGGCGCCGGCCTGGCCCCCAGCCCAGCACCCAGCGGCGCCGGCCCCTCCCTATTTTCCCGGACATGTTCGGCTTTTTGGGATTTCCCCCTGGATGGGGATTTGAGGCCCAAAAAGCCGGACATGTCCGGGAAAATCCGGACGTATGGTAACCCTAAGGGACACAGCTGAACTGCAGGCAGCTGCTGCACAGGGAACTTAGGGGAGCGGGGAGCTGATAGGGGTCTGCTCTTCCTACAAGCAGTGGACAAAGCAGGCGGCTGCCAAAAGACATTAGAAGGGAGCATTGCACAACTTTAAACAAGCATGTTCCCTAATTGATCAGCAACGTAACAACAAAACGTTAACCGGGACGACTTTAAGTGAGGAGTTTCTGTATTTCCTGTCTGTAACTGTGCCAGCAAATATTGCCCTAACTGCTGCAAAAAAAAGCATATGAATCCAACTTGCCAAGGGCATGGAGCAGCTCCCATTGCCGCCTTGGGTAATGATCCCATCTTGCAGGAGCAAACCCCTGAATTGTACTGATGGAAAAGCACACCTAGAAAATGGCACAACCTCAAACTACACACAGCATTACACCTCTACCTCAATAGAACGCTTTCCTTGGGAAGCCAAAAAAATCTTACCGCGTTATAGGTGAAACTGCATTATAGCGAACTTGCTTTGATCCACCGGAGTGCGCAGCCCCACCCCCAGGAGCGCTGCTTTACCGTGTTATATCCGAATTCGTGTTTTATCCGGTCGCGTTATATCGAGGTAGAGGTGTACCTTCCTGATTAACGCAGGGGTGTTTTCTCTGCAAGGTGCCTTTGTTAAATGTAATGTGTTTCCTATCAAACACTGACTAACCAATTTCAGTGGGTGAAAGAAAGCAGGGAGTATCTTTCCTTGGTGGAACTGGACCAAGCAGATATTGTAACAAATCCCACTCAAAATTATTACAACCAAAGAACCTGTCACAGTGTTGCAACTCCGAGGGGACATATTTCTGATCTATCATCATGGTTCTTTGAATTGTGTATTTGGGAGACCTCCTAATGACCTTCGAGCAGCTCATGTGATCAGTAAAATCACCTCCTCAGAAGACTAGAAATTATGTCAACAACCCCTGTATGGTTCTTCTCAGACAGCAGTAATGCAGCAGGGGCTGGTTCCAAATGGAGACACAGCAGTCTCCCTGACCTCAGCCCAGCTCTCATTGGGTGGCATTCTTATATTTTCTGAAACTAATTAACATTCTTGGTTTCAGAAATGTTGACAGGGCCAATTAACACATGAAGGTTCATTAACAAGCCATCTAAGTCCCCTATACAGACTCGAACACGAATGTAATGGCTCAACGTATGCAACTCCTGGGAGTGCTGACTGGAGATGTCCAATCTGAAGTCTGCACTGGATTATTCAGCTGTTGAAGTTATTTTTAGGAGTATTCTAGGCAGAGCTAGCAGTGTTGCCCATAGTTAAGGTTGCCCAACACTTTTAAACCCCAATTTTAGGTGCTTATAACTTTGCCAAACTTTACAAATTTATACTAACATTTTCCAGCCTGGACGTCCCTCTCGGACTGATTGGATTTTTGTCAGCAAAAATAGTTCAGCCATTTCCAAGAATGAGATTAGTGAAAAATAAATTTTTTGCCAATGTTTACAAATTCTTACAATTGTTTATCTGAAAAACGCTAATGCCTCTGTGCTTTGGAATAGGAATTTAAAATTTGGGGGCAGAGTGGAGTCTGTGGGCTCACCCTGTGATCGGAGAAGTGCCTTTTACTGCCCTGACTAAGGGGACGAGCATCCTAGTAAATCCCCTGAGGAAATTAATAATTATGCGTTCAGTGCAAAGCGTAGGTGGTTTGCAGTAAATATGACTTGAGGTCACAAACTGAAAGATGAGTCTAAAACAAATATTGAATAGCGACCCATTCAGTGAGCAGCGTCCATCCTGTGCATTGGCTGAGGCAGAGGTACTAGGTAGTCATGCATTAAAGACTGTCTAAACAGTATGTATAACGTAAAACACTATGTAATCATGTATTAAAGACTGTATCGTAATAACGCATACACACAAGGGAGCAAATTAAGTTTGCACGGGCAACCATAATTCTGGCATTTCCTAAATTTTAAGTGTTTGATTCTGCAACATATGCAATCTTGTAATGTTGTTTGTTTGTACGTAATTATCTATCCAGATCTGCTTCCAGTCCACAATGGCCTTAGCAGATTTTGAAATACTGTGTGATAGAATATACCCGTGTTCACACCCTACACGCTACTGTAATAATGTTTGTACCAGGTATGCCTTCTGAAGTATCATTTAAAAACTCATAATTTGCTGATTAATAATCTCATGGCAAAACGCACGTAGCAGCGTTATATGTGATGTTATAAACATAAACTGAGATCCTGACTAAAAGTATGTTTTCCAGCTCAAAGGAGAAACTCAGCCAGGTATCAACGAGGCTGATGGATGATTACCTGCTAAGTGGCCATTCCTTGGCAAGAAAGGGGACCAGGGACAAAATCTACATCTTAGCAAAGAAACAGCATGGAGTTTCCTTCCACACAGACTGCTTGTCATGTTACTCACAGCTGGAAATGCTTCTCATAGGGGGGACAGGACTATAAAAAGAAGGGGCAAACACCCAAAGAGAACCATCTCTCTCTCCCTGCCTACTGCATTCTCTGCACATCAAAAAACAAAAGGAAGAAGCTGTTGGGAGGGATCCTGACCAAAAGTATGGTCAGTAAAACTGCTGGAAGCACATGGGAGAAACTTTGCGCGAATCTAATAAAGTTTGTTAAGTTAGGCACTAGTAAATGTTTTATCTTTATTTTTCTTGTAATCATTTCTGACTTTTATGCTGCATGACTTATACTCACTTAAAAGCTCTCTCTTTGTAGTTAAGAAACTTGTTTCATTGTTTTATCAACTCCACTGTGTTTAAGTTGAAGGGCAGGTCTACACTTAAAATGCTGCATCACTGGTGTAGTGCTTTAATGAAGATGCTCCAAACTGACAGGAGAGAATTAATCCACCTCCCTGGAGTCAGTAGCTATGTCGGTGGGGGGAAGTTCTCCTGCGAACATAGCACTGTCTACACGGGGGATTATGTTGGTATAACTACGTTGCTCAGGGGTATGGATGTTTCACATCCCTGAGCAATGTACTTATACCGATATATATCTGTAGTGTATGTAGACCACACCGAAGTGTCTGGATAACTATTTAAAATAATAGGATAGCATATTATTCCCTTAAAGGAATACAGACTTAATATATCTGTATTGTCAAGGAGAGGGCTGAGCAGTACAGGACACCCGTTTCTGGGGGAAATCTGGGACTGGGAGTGTGTTGAGGTCACTCTGCGGTAATCTTTAAGGCTGGTAGGACCCAAGGTGAGGCTGGCTGGAGCACATGCAGACTTGGCTAGTTGTGACTTGCTGCTGTAGCTCACAAACAACCTCCGGCATAGAAGGCACTGTAAAGGGCACCGCAGGGTGACACAGCTACTCACCTGTCTGGATTGTGCCCCGGTATGTCACACTGAGATCATGTTGCTAAGGGCACTAAAGATGGGATCTCTTTTTCGGTACAGGCTTGGCTTGTATTATCCCACAAAATAACCAACCCCCTCATTTTCAGTTGAGTGCACAAACTACTTGTATGCATTGAACATATGCACACAAATACAATACATGCAACGTAAATCAAATATTTGCACACACAAGCCCACCTAAGTGCTCCCTGATTATGTACCTGTGCAAATGCCTAAGATTATGAATCAGGGAGTACAGAACTAAAATTCATTTGCAAATTTAACACCATTAATCTGGGCTTGAATAGGGACTGGGAGGGGCTGGCTCATTACAGAAGCAGCTTTTCCTCTCCTGGAATTGACACCTCCTCATCTATTATTGGGAGGGGACTACATCCACCCTGATTAATTGGCCCTGTCAACACTGGTTCTCCACTTGCGAAGTAACTCCCTGCTCTCCATGTGTCAGTATATAATGCCTGCGTCTGTAACTTTCACTCTATGCATCTGAAGAAGTGGGTTTTTTACCCACGAGAGCTTATGCCCAAATAAATTTGTTAGTCTTTAAGGTGCCACCAGACTCCTTGTTGTTTTTAAGATTATGAACTTTCTGTATACGTCTTTATCAAGCTGCAAACTCCCATTTTGATTGTAAGGCTGTTCTTTGCCTTCCAGCTGTACTTATACCACCATCTTGGACTAAAATTCCAAAGGTTGGTGACACCAGACTAACACTGGAGAGTCACTAACCTTAATGACAATGCTAAGGCTCTTGCCCAAAGTGCAAAATCAGTTTGACTAAGTTTGTCTGCAGGGCTGGGGTTTGGAGCAGGACAATTTCCCCAGAAGGAGAACAAAGGAACAAGGTATTGATGGTAGGATGTGTAGACTCAGGGGAGTCAGAGACACACAGGAACTTGTGGGGGAAGGGCATGGTTTCATAGCAGAGGGATCTTGTTTAAACGCAAGACCAACTGGGGAAGACGGAAGCTAGAAGCTAGATGACCCAGAGGACAAAGGCTAAGATTCCAGGTTTGAAGACAGAGCCATGTGCACGGGGAAGGGGAATCCTGGACTCTGCCTTAAGCCCAGAGAACACTCCAAAGTGGTGAGGAAACTGAGGCAGGTTTTCATTATTTTTGTCTAGATCTGTATATTTGTTGTGCTTTATAAGTAGAAAGTAATTGTGCTTAGAGACCCTTACAAAGTGTGCGTGCCCATTGGCTTCGCTATCATGTGTCCCTGAAGAGGTGAATGGTAAAACCAGAGGGCCCAGAAGGTGGAGCTCTGGGATGGGTGTGCATTAGCCACCGTGAAGCCTGGGGGTCAGCACTAATTCTAGGGGCCAAGGGCAGCTGGACTGTAGCACTCCATTTCCATGCAGGGCTAACAGAGAGAGTCGATACCCAGGAAGGGTGCTTGAGGCCAATCCTACGGAGATCCAGGGAAGCAAGCCTAGAGCACACAGTTCTAGCGCAGTGGGACCTAAACACAGCAGCCTGGTGAGTGGCCCGCAGAGGGAGCTTTCAAGGCCTTATAGGACCATTGTGCTCATGGAGTCTGACCTCCTGTATAACACTGGCCAGAGAACTGCCCCCAAACAAATCTAGAGCAGAGCTTTTAGAAAACCATCCAGTCTTGATTTAAACATTGCCTGATTTCCAGTCTGCATTGGTCTAGCTTCACCTTCCAGCCTCTGGATTGTGTTAGACCTTTCTTTGCTAGATGGAAGAGCCAATTATGAAATTTGTTTTCCCTGTGTAGGTACTTACGAACTGTAATCAACTCAGCCCTTAACCGCCTCTTTCTTAAGCTAAATAGATTGAGTTCTTTGAGTGCATCACCATAAGGCAGGTTTTCTAATCCTTTCATCATTCCTGTGATTCTTCTCTGAACTCTCTCCAATTTATCAACATCCTTCTTCAATTGTGGGCACCAGAACTGGACACACTTATTCCAGCAGTGGTCACACCAGTGACAAATACAGAGGTAAAATAACCTCTCTGCTCCTACTCAAGATTTCCCCTCTTTATACATCCCAGGATCACATTAGTCCTTTTGGCCACAGCGTCACACTGGGAGTTCATGTTCCTCTGAAAATCTTCAAATCTTTTTCAGGCACTGCTTCCCAGTAGAAGTTTGGCCTGCATTCTTTGTTCCTAGAGGTAAATATTTATATTTAGCTATACTAAAACACATATTGTTAGCTTGTTCCCAGTTTAAACAAGAGATCCAGATTACTCTGAAGCAGTGACCTGTCCTCTTCATTATTTACCACTGCCCCAATTTGTGTCGTCTGCAAACTAACAGTGATGATTTTGGTTTCAAGGTCATTCACAGAAATGTTAAATAGCATAGAGTCAAGAACCGATCCCTGCAGGACCCCACACCCACTCGATAATGATTCCCCATCTGCAGTTACATTTTGAGCCCTGTCACTTAGCCAGTGTTTAATCCATTTAATGTGTGCCATGTTAATTTGGTAAAAAACAGAATGATAATCAAAAACGGGACACCACAAGTCCAGTATCCAGTGGGTTTTAGCTTCCTACAGCATCTCTGTTTCCCATATGCTTTGCATTTGTGGATTCCAGCTCCAAGAACTACACTACCTTTCTGCAGGCAACACGACTAGGTATAGGAAGTCAACGTATGTTCTCCCCTAGTCCTGATTTGGTCCCCAAGCCCACTCCCACTACTCACTGCCCAGCTGCAGATCCCGGACAGACAGTGATCCAAGAGCAGCAGAGAGTCCCCTCCTTCTGGGCTCGGTATAAGAATCGTCGCCTTTGCACAGTATCATAGGGGCACTATTGCATCCAACAATATTACAAAACTAAACCAGGTCTCTAGAGAGCTTAGCGGAAAGGCCTGGCTAATTGTCTGCTCAGAAAGTTACCCTCTTGCCAAGTGCGATAAAGAAATGATCCCGCCCTCTGTTACGGTATTGAGTTTGAGATCACTGTGCCAATTCTCAGAGCCTTTATCAGCACGAGCCCTAGCTACCTCCGAAATCTAACTCCCTCCCTCGCTGCATGACCTCCCATTACAGCCCAGTTCCACTGGGACAATGACCCTGTCATCAGGGGAGGGGAGGACCCTAGGCACACTGGACTCACACCCTACACCAGGGATCGGCAATCTTTGGCATGCGGCTCTCCAGAATAAGCACCCTGGCTGGCCGGGCCCGTTTGTTTATCTGCTGCGTCCGCAGGTTCATCCGATCGCGGCTCCCACTGGCTGCGGTTCGCCACTCCAGGCCAATGGGGGCGGCGGCCAGCACATCCCTCGGCCAACGCTGCTTCCCGCAGTCCCCATTGGCCTGGAGTTCAGTTGAGGATTATCCTCAACTGAACTCGAGAGACACAGTGAGACTCCGTTTTTGCTCCTGCACCCCAGTGAGACACAGGAGACTCCGTTTTTGCCCTTTGCCTCAGGAGACAAAGAAACCAAGCGATCCGATCGCTGCGTTGGGGCCTGGCCAGGCTGGCCTGTGGAAAGCTGGAAAGGAGGCTGGGGTGACAGAAACCATCCTGAACAGAGACTGGATCTTGCTGGGGTACGGTTTAGACATTGAGATGCGCATTGTCACTTGTATGTGCTTGTAACCATCTCTGCCTTTATCCCTTTTCCTTGGTATCACCTGACCGGGCTCTTTGGTTAATAAACTTGTTTCACTTTTACTATGAACCAGGTCAATGCTGGGCTTGAGGGGAAGGGTGTATTTACCCAGGTACATTAATAAGCTGTGGTGCAGTGACTAACAGAGCAGCGAAGCTCCTATCTTCTGTGACTGCACCGTGGTACGGGCTGTGCCCTGCAGAGAAACAGGAGTTCACTGGCTGTTACCTGCTAGGTGAGGTCTGGGCCAGGAGGGCCTAGAGGAGTTTGCTGGGGAGGCAGACAGGCTAGCATGGCAGGGAGCTGATACACAATCTAACTGCCAGCAAAGTTCCCTCTTGCTGTGACACAGGGGTAGCACAACAGTCCCAGCTCTGGGTACCCCAGCAGCATGTTACAGGGGGCTTGTGAACCCAGGAAACAGAACCATGACAGGAGCCAGACTAAGCCCAGAATGCTCACTGCCAGCAGATACAGGAGAGATCGCCAATCTGGCTGCATTGAGAGCTAAATACAAACCCCACCTCTCAGCTCAGCCTTCCCACACCAGACCCTCATTCTCATACTTCTGGATTTATAGGAAAAAGCCAGAGCATCTAAGCCTGTCCCCTGGGGGCAGGGAAGGGAGAGAGATGGCTGTCATCATATTTACTTGTGGGCAACACGCCAGTACTACAGTGACATATGACCCAACCTAGGACCCCAGAGAGAGAGAGAGAGAGAGAGAGACTGAAACTACCGCTGAGACATATGGCCTGCAGAGGTCTCTAGCACGTATGCTGCAGAGGACTTTTCCAAACTTGTCCATGCAGCTTTCCGAGTCCTTTTGCTCTACTTTAGACTGAGCTGGGGTAGGAGCAGGAGTCTCATGCCTCTGCAGTCCTCTTACAGTCAACCAGCACTTCGCAGCGCTTTGTTGAACTGGCTCAGTTGGTTGTAAAACAGCGAACCCATCAGCTGCATGCTTATTGCCCCAGGTCAGGGTTACAGGATGCATTCCCTCTCTCCTCGTACACAGCTGCAGCGCTGCAATGGGATGTCCCCAGGGAAATGCAGTTCCCAGCAGGAGGGGATACACAAGAGGCCAGCTTCATGCAACGAATTTGCTGCTGAAGTAGGGATCGCTCTGAAGCCAGGCAGAGAGAGCCTATGTTTTAACCCTCATAGGCCTGCACTTGGAGTGTGTTTGTCCATGCCCAGTGTTCACACTGCGGCCGCAGGGCTTGATTCAGAGACAATGCTGCCTTGTGTGAATGACCCTCAGCAGGATGATCTCTCGGCACGAGTACAGCCAGCAGCAGATACGCGGATGGGTGGGAGTCGCAGCGCACACCTGGAGGAGGAGCCCTGCTATCACACCTGTTGCTGGCACTCTCTGCGTCTGTTTCACACGGCAGCTTGTGAATAGAATCTGACAATGTGCCAAGTCAGCACATGCTGGAGCACAGAGTGCAGGGGAATGAAGAGCAGACAGATAGAAGCCGACATTTCAGCAAGTCTGAATTGTTTGTCTGACCTCAGGCTCCGTCTTCTACCCCTCAATGCGACCTGTGGGCTCCCAAGGGTGCCAGCGGGGTAGCTGTGCATCACTTCAGCACGACACTCCCACCCCAAATCTGGTTCCAACCAAAGCTACTCAGTCTCTCTTACTAGAGCCTGCGTCCGAGAGCCACGGGAAGATGGGTACAAAGCTGAAGCAGACCACGAGGCAGGAGAGGACTGTGAAAGGACAGGCGTTCGGCTCAGCCCATTGCAGAGGTACACGCACAGCCCAGCACGCTGGGAGACGAGAAAGGGCAGACTTCTGAAACGACGACGAGTGACCAATGCAGGGGGCTAGGAAATGCAGCCAGCAGCCAGATCTGCCTCTAGCTGAGTCCCAGCGCGAGTGGAGAGCACCACAAGAGCTTTTGTACAGCAACTGCCAGAGAAGCCTCCAAAACACAGCCCTGGGGACCCTGGCTAAGAGATGGAAAAAGCGCAGTCAGCACTGAGGTCCAGGAGAGGCTGAGGACAATAACTGACATTGCTGCAACTCCCTGAGAAGAAACAGAGCCTTCAAATATCCAGCAAGCAGCCTATGCAAGCAAGGCAGCCCTTCAGCTCTCAGTCCTGCCCCCGGCATGGAAACAACGAGGCAAGTGGAGGCTCTGATGCTGCTCTTGGGAATCCCTGCTGGATTGTGGAATGCAGCTGGCTGTTTGGCATCCTGCCCAAACAGGCCTTTCTGCACGATGGGAAAGAGATTTTAAAACCCACCTCTTCCCCCGATACGTTACTGTATCTCTGACGCAGTTCTGTGTTCGTACAACACTCAGAGGCATACTGAAAACTGGAAACGTGGCGACACGAATGTGAACTGAAAAATCACAAACAAACAGCACAGGGGTGACTGGACTGACTGGGTTAGTTGGTATCATAGTTCGTTCATTAGAGCTCTCTGCTTTTTAATTTAAATGCAGCTCTGGCACCATTTCAAAATTTCCCCTCTGCTACACCAGAGCATTGCAAAATGCAGGGACCTTACCCCTGAATTGAGGCCCAGCTTGCTAAGGAGTAAGTCAATCCTTGGTTATGGAGGCCTATGACATCATAAAATATAAAGGTTGAAAGGGACCTCAGGAGGTCATCTCGTCCAACCCCCTGCTCAGAGCAGGAATAATCCCCAGACAGATTTTTGCCCCAGATCCCTAAATGGCCCCTTCAAGGATTGAGCTCACAACCCTGGGTTTACCAGACCAATGCTCAAACCACTGAGCTCTCCCTCCCCCCATATGGGTTTAAGCTGCGTCCTCAGCTGGCTTCTGTCCATGTTTGCACTTCAGTCGTCGCCCTTGCTAAGCCGGGAGGTCTCCCAGCCATTGTAGGGAATGTTGCAATACCCAGTTTTGTCTGAGGAAATAACTAGGCATTGCAGAAAGTCCATCCCAGCAGAGCTTTTAGAAGAAAACAGGTCTGCAGCCTGGCCGACCCATGTGCCAGTCATGAGCAGCCACAATACAGATGCCTGGTGGCACTTAACTTAGCTGGTTTGGCCACTGACCTGGCCTCCTCACTGAACCCCACGGCCATTTCCAAATGAGAGATTCAACAAGATTGGGCCACATTCTCCTCCAAGGAAAAGGAAAAACTACAAGTTCAGTAACAACAAGGAGTCCGGTGGCACCTTAAAGACTAACAGATTTACTTGGGCATAAGCTTTCGTGGGTAAAAACCTCACTTCTTCGGATGCATAGAGTGAAAGTCTTTAAGGTGCCACCAGACTCCTTGTTGTTTTTGTGGATACAGACTAACACGGCTACCCTGATACTTGACAAGTTCAGTGTGAGGCATGGGCTACGCCTCTGTATCAGCCGTCTGACCTCAGCAGCCCTCTGCTGCCGATGGGTGTGGCATATTCACATGAGAGATCCAAGGGGACTGGCTGTTTTCATTCTATCAATCCAGCTGGTTGGGGAAGATGCCCTGCCCTATTCTGCAGCCTTTCAAATTCCAGCTGGGAGATCCTGGGGAAGAACAAAATTGTTTGCTTTGCCTGCCCCTCCCTCCCTCCCATAGCCTGCCGACACAGTGCAATCCTATTGCTGCATCATCTTACTGAAATCTCTTCACCAGCTGAAACTCTGGGCAGCACCATTTCAGGCTCTGGTACAGAACAACTGGAGCTGTGCATTCCCGCAGGCAGGCTTGGGCAAAGTACCCAAGCTCCAAGAAGGGAAGTCAAATCAGGTCAAGCAGGCATCATCCACACTGGGAGCCCTTCCAAAGAACCTCCCAGAGACTTGCTGCTGGAGCCTCGGACAAGCCCACGCTTCCAAATCTTGGAAGCAGCTCCGCCCAGTTTAATTACTTGCTGGTATGTTCTGTGAGGTAGCAGTGTTAGTTCGGAGAGGGCCAAGACTTACAAAGCTCCACACTTTGAAACCCGAGGCAAAAAGCAAGCTGTACGCGTCAGCGGATACTTTGCAAACTCTCTGGGACAAGGACCCTGGCTTCCTATGTGTATATACAGTACCTAGCACAAAGGGGCCTTTGGGAGCAATATTATTAATAAAAAACAAAAGCCGTCAAGCCTAGCTGGGCTTCATCCAAGAGTTCCAAACAAGCTCAAGCGTGAAATGGCTGAGCTGCTAACAAAAATATGTACTCTCTTTGAAACCAGCCAGACGCACCAAATTCTCCTTATTCTTCTCGAGCCGGTGAAGTACAGGAGTTGACGGGAGAGCTATCGATTAAGCGGGTCTTCACTAGACCACCAATGCATCGATCGCCGCAGTGTTGATCCTCCAGCACGTGAAGACGAGTCGTAGGACTAGTGGAGAAAGGCGAACCAATCTGTTCAGGGAACATAGGGCAGGGCATTAGACCATCCTGAGCCACATCTGAAGAGGGCAAAGGTGCAGCCTGGTGAACAGGACCACCTATGTACAAGCAGACATGTCCACACAGGCTCAGACACACCCGGACGGTTGGGAAGGGCTGAAATTATAGACCAAGGCAGAGCTGTTGAATTGCCTGGAAGTGGTTGATTGGGAAGAACTCTCTTGACCTTGTGGAAGCTAACCGGGCCCCAATGAACTCAATTTTTTGAGTTGGAACCAAGGCTGACTTTCTGGTGTTTAAAATGAGTCCCAGACAGTCAAGCAAACGCAACATGGTGTTGATGTGGGCAAGGACCTCCTCTCTGGAGGCGCCCCCTCAGTAACCAATCGTCGAGGTACAGGAAAATGTGGATTCCTTTCCTCCGGAGATAACCACAACCAAGCATTTGGTGAAAACTCAGGGGGCAGAAGAGAGGCCAAATGAGAGAACTGTGTACTGAAAGTGGCATTCTCCTACAACGAAATGAAGAAACTTCCTGGGGCTCAGAAGAACCACACATGAACGTAGGCATCCTGAAGGTCCAGAGCAGCGAACCAGTTGTTCTGAGACAGCATGGGGAGGATAGCGGATAGAGTGGCCATGCAGAACCTCACGTATTTGATACATTTGTTGAGGCAGACACAGAGGTGGATTAAGATTTATTGGGGTCATGGGCACACAGAACATTGTCCACACACACACACACACACCCCACGGGGCCCCTTCCCCTGCTCCTCCCCTTCCCCCATGGCCCTGCCTCCTGGCCTGGCCAGAAGCCAGCGGTGGTAAGAGCTGCCCAGGGAGCCTGGGCTGCTGTGGGGAGCCCTGGACCCTCCCCCTGTCCTGGACAGCGTGCCCTGGGGGGTAGGGACACAGGCCGGGGGCTGCTCTCAGGCATCCCAGCTCCTCACCCAGGGCAGGTGGAAGATCCAGGGCTCCCCACAGCTGCCCAGGCTCCCTGGGTGGCTCTTATTACAGTCTAGGGTGACTATACATCCTGTTTTGACCAGGATAGTCCCCTTTTTAAGCCCTGCCCCAGACGTCCCGACTTTTTTGGCAAAATTGGGCATTTGTCGATCATCAGCTGGCAAAAGCAAATGGGACAAATGCCCAGTTTTGCCAAAAAGAGGCTTGGGGAGGCCCTAGAAGGGAAGGTCTGATTACAAATACAGGGCTCAAAGGAGCACTGTTTATATATATTTAAAAGAGTGGGGGAATTTTGGCTGTCTAGAAGGCCCATTCAAATAGGGAAGGAAGGATGAGGATGGGGAGCAGAGAAAAGCCTAGATAACATATATAATGGACTGGACTGGCTAGAAAAGTCTTTTTAAAAAAAAAATAGCTCTGGGGGAAAAACAGTTATTTATTGAAGACAACAAAAGAACCGTGTACAGTTGCTTCACTTTATTTTACTGCTTTTATTGTTTTAAATGCGTTAGAAAGGCATCTTATTGCAACGGGTTTAATAAAGAAAAAGAAGAGGGACTCAGGGGAGGGGAGCAGCTGCGCGCGGGAGGGAGAGGGGCTGGGGGGAGCAGCTCCATGTGGGAGGGATGGAGGGAGGAAGGAAGGAGAGGGGCGGAGGGGGCAGCTCCATGCTGGATGGAGAGGGGTTGGGGGGGGGGGGGGGGGGGGGGGTGGGGGGGCAGCTTTGGGAGGGAGGTGGGAATATGCTCACCCTAAAGCTCCTGCGTGGATGCCCTGCTCCTCTGTCTTCTTCCCCCTGAGGCCCCACCCCCTGGCAGGCTGGACGCACGCCCCATGGGGAGGGAGAGGAGGACCAGGGGACAGGGAGGGAGTTCCAGTGATCGTGCGGGATCCCCCAATTGGCCAGGGCCCCGTGGGCCCACACGGTAGCCCGCCCCTGGAGAGCAAAGGTTGAGAATGGGTCTCATCCCTCCCTGGGGTTTTGGTATCAGGAAGTACCAGGAGTAGAAGTCATGGGCCCGTGTTTCAGCAGAACTTCCTCCACCATTCCCAACGTCAGCGGAGAGCTGACCTGGTCAATGAGCAGTGTCTCACGAGTGGGGTCCCTGAAGGATGGGGAGGGGGCGTGGAGAGGAACTGGATGGAGTAGCCTGATCTGACAATGTCTAGGACCCAGCTATCTTAGGTAATCAAACCCCAAGCATTATAAAATCCGGCCAGCCTGTCCCCAAAGGGATGGGGGTACAAAGAGGGCAGAGCAACAACTGGAACAGTGTTCTGGACCAAGGAGTTAATATGGGCACGTAGTAGGTGCCGAGAGGGTGTGTGGACTGGCCAAACCCCAAGCCTGACTGCTTCCTCTTATGAGATCCATCCCTCTTTCTGGGACAGTCCCGCTGCTTTGGGCGGGGGGGGGGGGGGGATGGGCTGCACAAAGGAGTGCTGCGAGTGATACTGTTGCTGATCCCCGTTGTGGTGTCTCTGCATGGACGGCGTGTACTCCCCCAAGGACCTCAGGATAGCCCTGGAATCCTTAAGGAATGCAAAGTGTCATTGGTCTTGTCTGAGAACAAGGTCCGGCCATCAAAGGGCAAGTCCTCAGTGGTTTGTTGGACACCCAAAGCAATTCCAGAGTTTTGCAGCCTGGAAGCTTCCTCAGAGTAACCGCAGAGGCCCTCGGCCTGGCCAAAGTGTCTGCAGCATCAAGGGTGGACTGCAGGGATGTTTTGGCCACCAAGCAGCCGTCTGTGACAAACGACTGAAACGCCTCACACAAGGCCTCGGGCAACTTGTCCACAGATTTGGACCTGGCTGACCAATTCAGAAAATCATACTTGGACAGCAAAGCTTGTTGACTCGCAATCTTTATCTGTAGGGACAATGAGTTACAGAACTTTCTGCCCAGGTGGTCTAACCTCTTAGAGTCTCTGTCCTTGAGGTTGGACTTGAACCTACCCTGCTGGGCCCCGTCGTTCACTGCCGTTACAACCATGGAATCAGAGATTGAATGGGAATAGAATTCTTCTAATCCCTGCAGAGGAACGAAGTAGCACTTCTCCATGCACTTAGCCACCGGCAGTATCGAGGCCCATGTACACCAGAAAACTCTTGCCGGCTTGAGGAGCGCATCATTAATTGGGAGAGCCACTCTCCCTGGAATGGTGGGCTGTAGAACGTCCATCAGCCTGTGGGTGTTCTCCTGGAAAAACTCTGCCTGGATGCCGAAAGATGCAGCTACATGGCGTAAATGGTTCAGGTAGGCCTTACAGTTCTCTTGAATGGAAGGGAGGATGAACCATGCAGCACGGCATTGTCCGAAGATGATGACGTGGCTCTTGGCTGAGCCAAAGAAGAAAAACCGCCAATGGCTTGGCTTGCGGCTGATCCGCAGCCACCCAGGTCGATCTGGTGAGTGATCTTGTCTTTGAACTGGACGAGAGCGGACTCTCCATGAGCGAGGAGTGTCCCGCTGAGTCCAAAGAGACCATTGATATGGGTAGGACATTGGTGGCCAGTAGGCACTGGGCCAGAGACCTCTGTCCTAGCCAAGGGGCACATGACAACCCTGGGAGCCATACTGG
Organism: Trachemys scripta elegans; assembly: GCF_013100865.1. Lineage (NCBI taxonomy): Eukaryota > Metazoa > Chordata > Testudines > Emydidae > Trachemys > Trachemys scripta. The sequence continues at coordinate 1,705,417 of NC_048314.1, forward strand.
TCCATTGGTGGCCCTTGTAGCTCATCCGGTGACATGGAGCGGGAGGACGATGACCTCAACTTGAAAGCAGAAGAACCCCGATACCTTGGAGACATGGGCGGAGTAATTTCCGAGGAAGCCAACATGTGATCCAATTCGTCCATCACCCAGAATGAGGCAGGAATCAATGCTTCTGATCAAGGTGATACCGTTGGTGCCGAACATGCCGGTGACACAAGCAGTGCTGGCCCCAGTGCAAACAGCGGTACCAGAGCACCTGAGTGCGCCAACATTGAGGGTGGTGAAAGCCGCCATGGAAGCATCTGCGGCATCAATTGTAGTGGGGCCAAGGAGGGTCCTGGTACAGAGATCCCACATACTAATTCTGGCACCGGCTCCATCTCAACTGCTGAGAAGGGAGTGTCGGGGTGCGGTGCTGAGGGACAAGATTCAGCAGCATGCTCCAGTGGAGGGGCTGTTCAAGGCACGAGCCTCAGAAAGTCCAGAGCCAGTGGTAAGGATGGAACTGAAAGACAGAGGATGTCCGCCGTAGCCTGGTACTTCGACACATTGGATAGTTAGTAACAGCATCGCCCTCGTCAGTACCAGATTCAATGGATGCCCTGAGGCTGGAACTGGAGTCAACAGTAAGGGGTTTCTGACCTCGCTACACTTAGTACAGGGGAAGGGTCAGAGGTACCCGTGCCATCCCGCATGCCAGAGCCGGTCCCGTGCCAATCAACGCTTTTCCTGGAAGAGGTCGAGGACTCGCCTGAGACCTGGAGCAGTCTCGATGGGTCTTATGAGACCTCTTCCTCAGCGCTGACAACAGAGAACGTCTTCTTCGCCTCTTCGGTGCTCTTTAAAGTGAGTCTCACCAAGAGAGAGCAAGCACTGCATGTGGGGGTCGCTGCCGGGGATCGCCCTCCACAAGAACGGCAATGTTTAAACCCCATTGAAGGCATCACTAGGAATGCTACATAGCAACTAATGCGAACTACAACTACTAACTAACCCTATCTAGCCGTATACAATAAAACTGACTAAGACTAACTGCAAGGTGGTGAGAATACAAGCACACAGAGGACTGACTCCAGGCATTGGTGGTGAGAAGGAAGTGAGAGGGGTCGGGGCAGCACCACCTCATATAGCCAGGGAAGGGGCCACATCCGCAAGGCATGAGAACTGCTCCTCTAAGGGTTCTCCGGCTCCGGCACACACACACACGTCTGCATCTACTCAAAGAATACAAAGGTATTTACCTGAAGCTAAACAGTGAGTCAGTAGCAGAGCCAATTGCATGCTCAGAATCTCCTGACTCCCAACCCAGTGCTCGTCCCTCCCGATCACGCTGCCTGGCTGCTAGTGAATCTGAGAAGCCACCGCTCTGCCTCTGCATTCAGTTGCAGTTATCAGTGCTCAGCATTTCTGAAAGGGAGGCCCCAGTTGTCTCAATTTTGGCACTCAAAACATAAGGAAAACAGTTAATGGCACCTTCAAACATCTGGGTTAAAGTCACCGCTCCACCATCATGCAGGAAGCCTGTTGCAGGTACAGTATCCTAGTAGCATTCAACCACAACCAACCACTCTTTTTCTCCCTCCAGTCACCTGTCCTGTTCTCTACACACCTTTCAACTTCTTGAGTTGAATGAGGCAGCCAATCACAACATGCCTCATCCAGTGGGATACCTTATCCCAGAGGTGGGCAAACTACGACTCGCGGGACCGTCCTGCCCAGCCCCCGAGCTCCTGGCCTGGGAAGCTAGCCCCCGGCCCCTCCCCCGCAGCCTCAGCTCATTCGCTCTGCCGCCGGCGCAAGCGGGGCTGTGAGCTCCTGCGCTACGTGGTGGCGGCAGTGGTGGCGTGGCCCAGCTCCAGTACCGCCAGCCACCAGTGCTCCAAGCAGCGCAGTAAGGGGGCAGGGAGCATGGGGGGTTAGATGGAGGGCAGGGGAGTTCGGGTTGGTGGTCAGGGGAAGGGGGTGTGGATAGGGGGCGGGGTGGTCGAGGGAGGAACAGGGGGTTGAATGGGGGCAGGGGTCCCGGGGGGCAGTCAGGAAGGAGGGGGAGGTTGGATGGGGCGGCAGGGGGCAGAGGTTCTGGGGGCAGTCAGGGGACAGGGAGAAGGGGTGGATGGATGGGGCAGGGGTCCTGGGGGGGGCCGTCAGGAATGACAGGAGAGGTTGGATGGGGCGGTGGGGATCCGGGGGTAGTCAGGGGACAGGGAGCGGTGGGGGGGGGATGGATGGGGCAGGGGTCCCAGAGGGGCCGTCAGGGAATGGGGAGGGATTGGAAGGGGCAGGAGTCCCGGGGGGTGGGCAGATAGGAGGTGGGGGCCAGGCCATGACCCTCTCCTTTAACCAGCCCTTCATACAATTTACGAAACCCTCAGGCCAAAAAGTTTGCCCACCTCTGCCTTATCCAGTCCACTAATTGCCCCAATATCAACTATGTGGGTGAAACCAGACAATCACTATGCTCTCGAATTAACTCACACAGAAAAATTATAAAAGACAAAAACATCTCACCACCTGTGGGCGAACACATTTCACAAAATGATCACTCCATATCTGACCTCTCAGTACTTCTCCTCAAAGGAAACCTGCACAACACTTGCAAAAGATGAGTCCAGGAGCTTAAATTCATAACTTTGCTAGACACTAGAAGTCATGGTCTTAATAAAGATACTGGATTTATGGTTTATTACAACACTCTCCGTTTTTGTGCTATGACTGCAGAGGTGTTAACTGGCCACTTCACCTTGAATGGTCCCTAACAATGTGTGCTAAACCGGGGTTCTCAAACTGGGGGTCGGGACCCCTCAGGGGGTCGCGAGGTTATTACATGGGGGGGGGTCGCAAGCTGTCAGCCTCCACCCCAAACCCCACTTTGCCGCCAGCATTTATAATGGTGTTAAATATATTTGAAAGTGTTTTTAATTTATAAGGGGGGGGTCGCACTCAGAGACTTGCTATGTGAAAGGGGTCACCAGTACAAAAGTTTGAGAGCCACTGTTGCTAAACCATCCATTCCACCTTATATTTAGCTGTGATGTTCCTACCTTTCCATGATTGAAGGAACAGCTCTGTGTAGCTCAAAAGCTGGTCTCTTTCACCAATACAAATTGTTCCAATAAAAACTATTACCTCACCCACCTTCTCTGTCTAATATCCTGGGACCAACATGGCTACAGCAACACTGCAAACATGAGGACACCAGCCATGTGATTTGTATATTAAATCTTTCTGGCTCACGAGCCTAAGTGTAGATTCTTTCCCCACAAAACACACTATGATCTCATCTGCAAGCAATTAGCTTGAGAAATCAGCTTGTTAAAGGAAGCTTCTAGGAAAGCACGAAAGCAGAGCTGTCTTTGGGGAATTTGGTGGCCTGCACAATTTTCAGTGGTTTTGTTAAACCCCAATTGCTCTTCTCCCCAATGGGGTTACACGACTAAGAGCCATTTCTCCTCCCACCTAACCCCAGACAACAGGACAGCTTGCCAGGACCTGGCTGGATCTTCATGTTATGGTTATGTACAGTTTTCAAGGGCTCCAATTTCTCTGCAAACGTCCATCATTTTAGGAAGTGATGTAGAGACTCTGTAAGAACAAATGTGCAGAGCTGCAGGCGGGATGTCAGCCAGAGCTGGAGTCAGTTACACTGACATGGAGGCAGGGTATGAGGAGATGTATTTGCCTTCTGTGACTGTCTCTCCCTTTCCCAGACTCCCGTCTCCATAGCTCTCAGCTTTCAGTGTGTGGCAGCATCTCACTTCAAGGCCTATCCCACAAGCAGTGCCCCAGCCAGCTCCACTGCTGCAGGGGAGCGTGGTGCAGTCACTAGTGAGGTCCAGAAGCATGTGAACAACATCAATAGAGCCCATCGGCTCCCCACAAGGACTGACACGGAGCTCTCAGTCACCTTGGCTTCCTCTGGAATTAAATCCATTGTGAAACTCTGAAATTCCCAGTATTTCAGGGCTCTTCAGTCTGCAGATCCACACTACTCTAGGGACCAGACTTGTCAAGGTCTCTGCATTTCTAGTGAAAGCTTTGGGGAAATGTGGGTAGGGCCACAGTGCCAGAGCTCACACAAATTCTGCGTGATTTTGTAGTATTATTTGACAAACAAAATTTGCAGAATATTTTAAAATATGATGTGCAGAATTTGTATTTGTTTGGTGCAGAATGCCCCCAGGAGTATTGCTAATGCACCAGCGCCAAGTCCAACCTAGACCCGAGTTCGCAGCTGGGCCGGAGGAGCAGCTCCTCTGGCCCACCTGATAATGCCAGAAGAGGATGAAATAAAGGCCTGAAGTGCTCAACTGCTTTTAAAATCCATCTTTCACCAGATAAAATGGAGAACGTTCAGATAATTGTCTAGCTGACTGGGAGGTGGGGAAGAGCTTTCAAAACCAGCTATCGATAAAGAACAGTTTAGGAAAACCCTTGGAATGTACAAATGTGCACACAAATGGGCCAGATCAGAACAGCCCCCGGCTTCCGGCGCTAAGGGAATCAGACAATGACCCTTCAATGTCGCAGCCCCTGGATGAAGGGCGTGTGCCTACGACTGAGCCAAACAAGGCTGTGGGGCTGGCTGGTGGGAAACAGGAAACGCTGGGAAGAACTTGCCCTGTCTACGGTACTCTATAGCATGCACCTGCCCTGATAGTGGTCAGCCCTCAACCTTCACTGCCACTGGATGCACAAATGGTCACAATGCCAAAAACGGACCCATCTCATTGGTGTGTCCCATCCCATTGGCGCAGGCCTGTCACATGGATCCATGCATCTGGGGCCTCCAGGCTCAATTCCAACAACACCTTATAGCGAGCAATGAAGCCCCCCACCCTGGAAAGCTCCAGGCAGAACCCAACGTGGGCTCGGCCCTGGCTCCCTGAGAGATCTCACCTCTCGCCATGACCACCACTGCCCCAGCAGCTGCGCTCCACTGGGACCAGTCACCCAGCAGGGGAGGATGGTGAGTGCAGGAGGGAGATGTACCACAGGACCCAGCCCTTGACTACGGCACCCAGGGCTGAGACCTCGCCTCACCGGGCGACTCTCTTCACCACTAGGAGGTCTTTGCAACAACTCCACACACACACCCAAATACACCAGCTGATATCAACTCCAACTGCCCCCCCACACCACACAACACTTCTCTCCCAAATACCACCCCCTCCAACTCCCCCTCACACTCACAGACCAACCCCCTTCTTTCGTACACACACGAGACACACACACACTGCAACCCCTCCACAAAACACACACACCACACAATCCACATACACCACACAGAGACACATGATCAAGCACTCGCTCTCTCACACACTGAACAACCAACCCCCTACAGAACAAAGCCAGACAAACCACCACCACCACACACACACCCTAACCCCAACACACAGAGACCCAACTGCAAACCTCTCCCCACACCCAGACCAATAACACTTTCACACATGCATGAACACACAACACCACCAACTCACCACACACACACACACACACACACACACACACACACGAAATCTATTCAAGTTGATTCTCAGTCAGGCTGGGAAAGAACGCAGAGGTTGTTATTACCATTTCGGTCTTTAAATACTTGGGAGGTGCCCAGATACTATGGAGATGGGGCTATGGATACCTGAACAGGTAACACTTACATGTGCATGTGCACACACCCACATGCATGCTCACACGCTCAAAGCTGACAGTCCCCATGGCCCTTATTTGTGGCCACTTCCTGAGAGGGGGCGAGGCACAGAAAGATCAGAGAAAAGTAAATACAGCCCTGGCAATTTCCATCCATTCCTGCGGCTTCTCTCCCTAGGGTCAGCTATTAAGACTGTTGAGTTCAGCGCTGTGCAGAGCCAAGAGGACACAAGGACCCGGCAGCCAAGGATCTTACAGTTGCAAGGCCTGATTTTAATCCAGCCACAGCCTGGTTTTCTTTAATACCTTCGGGCACAACTGATGGCACTTAGGTTGATACAAGGCAACTTCCGTTGACCTAATCTCATAATATAGACCAGGCCTATTTGTACAAATACATTCAAATTTGTCTCTGGCCAATGTAAGCACCCCACCTCCCCCAACAGCATGGGGCCATGGTCAACCTACTGAGATAGACACAGTACAAGTGTAGACACCGAGTGACCTATGTCCACCCTAACAGTCCTCCAGCAACTGTCCCACAATGCCCAACAATGACCACTCTGGCCACAACTGTGAACTCTACTGCCCAGGTGTTATGGAGACTGGAAGCCTTACCCCTCTTTAAAACTCCTGGATATTTTTGAAATGCCTTTTCTTGATTGCCCCCAGCTTGACAAGCACATCTCCCAGCTCCCCTGTGTTGTGTGCGATGGCCCGACCAGCCAGTCTAACTCCATGCACTAGGTGCACTCCCACCTGGAGCGCGCAGGAAATATTGGATCTCCTGGATCGGTGGGGAGAAGAGGCTGTGAAGACACAGCTATGCACCAGCCACAGAAATGTGGACACCTATGAACAGATTGCACAGGGGACGCAGGTGAAGGGGTCTGACAGCAGTGCTACAGGAAAGCAAAGGAACCGCACCACACATACCACAAAGCCAGAGAAGCCATCAATCAATCTGATGCTGAGCCACAGACCCGCCTCTTTCACAGCGAGCTGCGTGCCATATTTGGCAGAGACCCCTCCAGCGCCCTGCAGACTGCCATGGAGACCTCGGAGAAGCCCAAGACACAGAACCCTGCCATGAACAGCGAGGACGCAGGGGGAGAGGACCAGCCATGCCAGGATCTTGTCAAAACTCCACTGGTCTAGTCAGTCCCACCAGCCAAGCACGGACAAGCCCCATAAAGGGGAAGGAATCCTGGGTAAGCATGTGCAGGCCTTTTTCTTTACATGTTTCTCAGTAAAGGTGACACTCAGACCAATCCCAAGTGAGCCGGACACAAATACGGACTTTTCATTGTTTTACTTGTATGAGAAGTTGCGGTACACCAAACAGAGGTAGCGTTACCTGCTTTTCATTCCCCTGTTGGTTTAGGTGGGGAGCAGTTTATGTACAGAGGGATGTTCTTTGTCTCCTCCTGCGAGAGCTTGATGAAACTGTCAAAGATACTCTGAAATCCGCTCCCGAAAGGGTAGGCGGGGTCCCTTAGCATCACTACTGGCATTTCAATATCGCCAGTGGTAACCCCCTGCATGCAGCTTTCTGAAAAGACCTGCGTTCTCAAAAGATGCAAGTGCTATGGACCTTTCCTGACCAGCCCACACGGACATCAGTGAAGCATTCCTGGTGAGCCACGAATACTTGCTTAACCACAGAAAGGCAGCCCTTACTATCTGATGGGCTGATGCCATAATAGGCCTGTGCGTGCCATCTTCGCCCCAACACAGTTCGGGAACCCCACTGCTGCGAAGCCGTCCACTACGTCCTGCACATTGCCCAGAGTCACAGCCCTGCATAGCAAGAGATGATTAATGGCCCTACACACTAGCATGACAACTGTCCCCCACTGTGGATTGTCCAACTCCAAATGACTGACCATGATCGGTAGCAATCTGGTGTCGCAAGTTTCGACAGTGTGATCATCACTTGCTTCTCCACTGTCAGTGCAGTTCACATTCTGGTTTGTTCTTCACTGGAGGGCGGGGGCAACCTGGCAACCAGATTCAGGAATGTGGCCTTCACATTTGAAAGTTCTGCAGCCGCTGCTAGTCATCCCAAACCTGCATTATGATGTGCTCATTTTTTGGGCCCAGAAACGGCACTCCGCCATCTGCATCTCCTCCGTGAACGGCACCAACAACTGTGCCTTGATTTTCACTATGCCCCTCAGCAAACTGTCCTCAAAGAAACAGTCATGCCCCTCGCTGCTCTGACTCTGCAAATACCGACGGATTGTTCACCCTGTGTTTGCAATATGATGGTGAGCTGCACACTGACCTACCTACCAGCAGTGCACTGCACTTTGCATCGACACAAGAACTCCTGAGAAGGATGCAGAGCGTTCACACAAGCAGGCAAGTATGCATGCACACGACCAATATACTAACTTTACCGCGATATCATTTGCATTGACCAAAATTTGTAGCGTAGACATGGCCTCAGTTGCGTAAGTAGCTGTCTTTGCCAATATATCAGACAATGGGATCACTATTAGACAAGGGTGGCACCCAAAGGTAATTACCTCATCCCCTAAGCAGCCTGCACTTCCTTGTAGGACTCCTGGGAAGCCCCCAAAAGAGATTAAAGATGCCATCCTCAGTTAAACCCGAGACTACTGCTGCCTCCTCAAGTGACTTTACCATCACACACGAGGCAACAGTTGGTAGAAAGAATTTAAACATAAAAATGTTATTGATCATTAGGAATTGTTTAAGAACATTTTACTAGATTCCCCCAAAGCCATATTCCCACAATCACGAAAGAAGGCTATAATGGTACGTTCCAGAAAAACTCAAAGAAAGCTAATGTTGTGCCAATTAAAAAAAAAAAAGAATTGGGACAGCCCAGGGAATTGTAAGTCTGTCAGGCGGACGTTGATCCCAGAGTAGATAATGGAGTAGCTGATATGGGACTTGATTAAACAAAGAATGAAAGGGGGGTAATGTAATTAATGCCCATCAGCATGACTTTGTGGACTGTGTCAAATGAACCAGATATCTTTTTTTGAGGCGATTACAGGTTGGCTGAGAAAGGTGTGACGTAACATACTTAGAGTTCTATAAGGCATTTGACTTGGTACCTTGATTAAAAAACTAGAACAGTACAAAATTAACATGGCACACACTGAATGGATTACAAACTGGTTAACCGACAAGTCTCAAAATGTATCTGAGAGGCAACAGGACATTCCGACAGTAACAACTTGGGGGGGCAAACACTGGACACGTGTCCCCCCCCAATTCAGGGAGATGAATAAACTCCAATCATTACCTTAGTCTTGTCTCGGTTACATCTCTGGAAATTATCCCTCATCCAAACCTCAGCACCTGGTAGGCACTAGGGACAGAGAATATCTTCCTTTGGATGTTGTAGACATTGGGTTTAAAGACAATCGTAACAATAGTGGAATAGCGAGCGAGCATATAACATTACTATTGCAGCCCTAATTAATTCAGCTGAACTCAGGAATCACTTACAAATCCTTTTTACTCTGAGCAGTGCAGGCCAAGGTCCCCCACTTTCGGTATCTATTTTGCAGAGAACATTTAGCTACTGGAAGGGTTTTGTAGCAATTCTTCAATAACTCCAGAACTTTCCATCACAAATATTTGTTAACACCGAGAGTGCAGTTAAGGACGGGGAAAGGAACTAAGTTTTTAACACCATCAACAGTATTTTAAGCAACAGACCGAACGGTCTTCAAGTTCTTTGTAATGACTGGCTGCCAGTAAAGAAATGGGTGAGTCAAGCACCTAGGCAGGCTTTGCCAGTGCCTGGTTGACTGCGGCTGAGCAGCCATGGGACTGCCACAAGTCTTCACGGTTTCAGAAAAATCAAGCACGGGCCCTGCTGATTACTCAGTAGCAAACCCTGCGTTTTTCACAGCACAAATCAAGCTGTTCCAAAAAACACTCTAAACATTTCCTGCAGCATTACCCGGGTGGCTGCATTTCATCCAGGTCCATTAGTTCATTCAGGAAAAATACACTTTGACTTTCCTAAGTAAACACAAACTATGGCCTGTCGTCACAATACATACTCCAAGCTTCCCTCCTCTAACTGCTCTGCTATGAACAGTAGGACTTACTCTCAAAGTGCCTCTGCGCCTTCCATTCCCACCCATAGGCAGTTACTTTCCTGTGTGGTTTCACAATTACTGTGCAATATACAACATGCAGGTCTAATGCAAGGAAGTTTACTTCTCACAGCAGCCCAGGCTTGTCACGAGGCACCTCCACCTGCCTTCAACCTGGCAATGCTACTCCACAGTCATCCAACCATTACTCAGGTGGTATTTAAACTGTTCCTTGCTTCTGTCCAGTTCACCAGTATAGGGCTTCATACACAGGGGAACCAGAGGGTAGCCTGGGTCAGTGTTTCTCAACCTGTCCAGACTACTGTACCCCTTTCAGGAGTTTGATTTGTCCCCCAAGTTTCACCTCACTTAAAAACTACTTGCTTACAAAATCAAACATAAAAACGCAAAAGTCTCACAGCACACTGTTACTGAAGAATTGCTGACTTTCTCATTTTTACCATAATTCTAAAATAAATCAGTTGGAATATAAATATTGTACTTACATTTCAGTGTATAGCATATAAAACAGTATAAAACTGTCACATTATCTGTGTGAAATTTTAGTTTGCACTGACTTCACTAGTGCTTTTTATGTAGCCTGTTCGGCAAATATCTAGATGAGCTGATGTACCCCCTGGAAGACCTCTGTGTACCCCCAGGGGTACATGTACCCCTGGTTGAGAACCACCACCCTGGGTCACCCAGAGTATCTATTGGGACAGCAACCCCATTAACATCTACTGGACAGTCTGGAGAAAAAAGGTTCCTTGTTGCAGTTTTTCAAACAGACCTGAGTTTCTCCTCGTGGGAAGCTGAGGCTATTCAGACGCATCAGAAATGTTAACTTACAATCCTGCCTCCTGCCAGACACTACAGAAAGCAATACAGGCTGCCTGGCGAGTTGAAGCAGTCTGTGAAGTACAACAGGGCATTTGTGCTCATATGAGACCCATACACTAATTCCAGGTATCCCCTCTGCTTCTCACCCAGTCTCAAGCATTGGCAAAGACCTGGGTCCAAGTGTATATTCTCTGCCCCCACAACTTGCAAAGTCAGAGAATCACATTCTTTTTTGGAGGGATTTTCCTGACTCCGTTCAGGGAATGGGTACCAGAAAGAGCACAGCCTCCATGACCTGGAACGCAAGGGTTTGCTGAGGTCTCACAGCACTGCTCCTTCACACATGTCTGATGGTTTTCTCGGAATAACTGGGAAGATACTGTCAGCCCAACCCAGAGAGAAATTCTCCTGGTGTGAGTAGAGCAACCTTTCCTCTCTCTGTGGGCACTGCCCACCAAGGGGGAGATACACACCCTGACTTGGCCATGGAAACTGACCTGCTCCTGGGTCTCTTAAAAGAAGTCTCCCCACCCCAGTCAGGGCTGAGGCTGCTAGCATGGCAGGGTGCATGGGAACCTTGCCCTACTGCTTCCCTGCAGATAAACAGAGGACTCCATTCACCACCACGGCCCAGCTGCCACCTTTCACCAGCACTAGACCTGGCAAGACACACATTGCAGCTGCTCAGTGCTCCCTTCTGCTGCCAGCTGTGTGCCAGGCTGTGCCTGCCAAAGCCCCGTGCGTGGCTGGCTGGGCCGCCGGGAGCATTTCTGAAACATTTTTTTCACATCCTAGTGAAGACCCCTGGTCACAGACAGTGCAGAGCAGGGGCAGTCGCGAGTGAACATGTGTTTTCTCTCCTTTGAAATCCCCCAGGCCCCTCTCACTCATTTTAAAGCCAGTCACCCAACAACGGTGGGTTGGTTTGTGCAGGGGCAGGCGAGAAGGACTGTGCCATTGGCCAGAGCAAAGCCAGTTGCTTGAGTTAAAAGAGCTTGGTGGAGAGGGTTCTGCACCAAGGAAAAGCTTTGCCCTGGGATCCACTTCCGCCAGCTGGTTCAGAATAACAAAGCAGGAGGGGATTTTCATAGCAAAGGGTTAGCAGTGGCTTCACAGACTATGTCTATGCTGCAATGAAAACCCTGCAGCAGCTGACTTGGGCTCACGGAGCTCCAGCTGCAGAGCTGTTTAATTGCAGTGTAGACTTCTGGACTCTGGGACCCGTCCACCTCACAGGGTCCTAGATCCTGGGCCCCAGCCTGAACCTGAGTGTCTACACTGCAGTGAAACAGCCCTGCAGCCGGAGCCTCCAAGTCAGCTGGTACGGGCCAGCCACGGGCGTCTAATTGCAATGTAGATACACCCCGAATGTGTATGGCAGGTCAGAGCAGCAGCCTGCTTTGCAAATGTGGAAATGGTGCTTTCCCGGTACTGTATCATTTAGCCTTTGGCTTCTTCCAGGGAATCCCAGCACCTACAGGCATTGCAAAGCAGAGTAGCTACCCACTGTGGTCTTGTGCCTGGAGCCCAGCCAGCAGCCTCTGTGCTAAGAAACAATAGGTCTCTCCTCAGTTTTCTGTCTCCCCAGCACAGCCAGCAGGGACACATGGGGTGGATCTGTGGAAGCCGCATGGTAAGAAACTTTGCTTTCTCTATATGTCATCATCTCCTCTTGGGGAGCAGCAGCCAATTGTCCCTTGTTGGCAGCGGAGGGAGAGACAAAGAGAGAACACTGCTGCCTTCAAACCTTCATTAGAACTCAGCTCTGCAGTCCTACCAAGCACAGAGGACAAGCGCTGAGAGCCAAGTCGCCTTCACGGATCTCTGCTCCAAGACTCAGCAAGTGAGTGAATTCAGAGCCTGGATTCGTTTGGATCAGGGGTCGGCAACATTTGGCACGCGGCTCGCCAGGGTAAGCACCCTAGTGGGCCAGGCCAGTTTATTTACCTGCTGACGTGGCAGGTTCGGCCGATTGCGGCCCCCACTGGCCGCGGTTTGCCATCCCGGGCCAATGGGGGCGGCGGGAAGCCGCGGCCAGCACATCCCTCGCTTGCCGCCGCCCCCACTGGCCCGGGATGGTGAACCGCAGTGAGTGGGGGCTGCGATCGGCAGAACCTGCTGCGTCAGCAGGTAAATAAACTGGCCCGGCCCGCCAGGGTGCTTACCTTGGTGAGCCACATGCCGAACGTTGCCGACCCCTGT